>NC_080165.1:148931911-149064411 GCF_950295315.1 Erinaceus europaeus | reverse complement strand
CTGAATTGACAGAGAGAACACTCTTTTTAAAAAATTTCTTTATTGGGGAATTAATGTTTTACATTCAACAGTTAATACAATAGTTTGTACATGTATAACATTTCCACATAACAATACAACCCACACTAGGTCCTTACTTCCTTCTTGGACCTGTATCTCCCCCACCCCAGAGTCTTTTACTTTGGTGCAATACACCAACTCCAGTTCAGGTTCTACTTGTGTTTTCTCTTCTGATCTTGTGTTTCAACTTCTGCCTGAGGAGAAAACTCTTGCTCTCAGACAGTTGGTGACTTTCTCAAAGGCCAGTGTGTCAAAACGGAAAAGGAGAGCAAACACCTTAATCCACCCAGCTTTCCACTGAGGAGAGCAAGCCTCCCTCACACAGTAGACACCTGTTTATCCAGTCTTAAGTCTGTTGTTTGTTGTTGGTTAGACATCACCACCTCTGTGCTGTGATTTGAACTGATATCCTTTGAGTAAAAGGCTTGCCTGCTTTGTTGTGTGAGAACCTGCTTAATGAAAACATTCTTTAGCTTCCTGCTATATCTCAGGGAAAACAGCTTTAAAAAAATCCAATAGGGAATTTATTTTAAAAAGCAGAGCAATCTGATATTTTCTTTCTTTGAGAGTCTGTACTGTTGTGAATTGTTCATTTGCTCTGTTTGATTGCAGTGATTTGAGAGAAGCTCCAATTTGAGCCTCTGACCCTTAAAAGCAGGCTGAACATCTACCCTAGCACCCCTTAGTACCCAGCCTGGTCACGGAGCCTTTGAACAGGCTGTTGATGAAAATGCCATCCAGCTTGGGCGGGGGTAGATAGCATAATGGTTATGCAAACAGACTCTCATGCCTGAGGCTCCAATGTCCCAGAGTCCATCCCCCACATCACCATAAGCCAGAGCTGAGCAGTGCTCTGGTAAAATAATAATAATAAATAATAATAATAATAATAATAAATAAGCATATAAAAATGTCATCCAGCTCTTCACTATCACTGAATTTAATTAGAATATGTATACACACCAGCCGAATCCATGAAAACAGACTTCTTGCAAGGTAGATATTCGTGAGCTGATGTCTCCACTGCTCACAGTTCACTTTTCTTCTTCTGGTAGTCTGAGCTCTCCTTTCCTTAGTAATCCAGAAAGAAGGGAACAGTCTTTTAACCACTGTCACTTATTTCAGCCTGCAGATGATGTGTACCTTACCTGTCTGTGATAGAGGAGAGCCTGGGAAAACAGTAAACAACCTCTTCTTTTAATATTCATTCCTGGTAATTTCAAAAACACCACTCCTCCCTTTTAAAGATGCTCTACTTATGGAGAGAACATTTCAAAGAGACATTGCTTTGATAACAATGTGCCATCAGACTTTTAAAAAACTGTGCAAATACTGCAAGCTTAAACAACGCATTCTCCAATTAAAGCTTATGAAAAGATGCTTGCTGCACTCAAAGAAATAACCAGAAGTAAAAGACTGTCAAGTGCACTTAGGCAAAATTTCAGAGAGTTATAAGAGAACAAAGAAGTGTCAAAGAACATTGCAAAGTTTGATTTTATTGTGAGGAGACATTGAGACTATCTGGCTATTGAAAATAATCCTTGGATATATATATACATACATATCTGTATTTTTAAAATTATCTTTATTTACTGGATAGAGACAGCCAGAAATTGAGAGGGAATATAGAGAAAGTGAAAGGGGAGATAAAGAGGGAGAGAGACAGAGAGATTCCCGAAGCCCTGTGTCACCACTTGCAAAGCTCTCCCCCCTGCAGGCGGGGACCCGGGGACTCAAACCCAGGTCCTTGCACATCGTAACATGTGCACTCAACCAGGTGCGCCACCACCCAGCCCCTTAGTTGAACTTTTAGTAGATGAAAACTTTTTAGTTATCAGGCCAGGCTTCTGGCTAAGTGCCCACAGTTATTAATTTATTGTCTTATTTATACTTTTGTGTTCTAAAGTGGCGTCATGGGCAGGGCAGGCGACCCGTTGTAGGATCAGACATTCTGGGAATCACTGGACATTAGTACTTGTTAGGGCCAGAGTTCATGTGTACCTGACACCCCCAGACACTTCAGCGAGGCCCAGAATTAAGTGGAGGATCTCAAGCTGCTTCTGTCTCAGCATCGCAGGGTGCAGTGTCTGGGGCTGCCATGGAGGCAGTCCACGGGTGTCGATCGGGGCTAGTCAGAAACTGGTCCTCAGCTTTGCAGAGACAGGCCAAAGGGGCAGGAGCTGACCATTGAGCGAATGGCAGAGAACCTAGGAAGAAGGTGGAGCTAGCAACCCTGGGAGGCAAGCACATAAGTTGCTTTTGGAACAGATTCTAAAAACAATTTATCTGTGGGGCCAGGTGGGGTGGCGCACTTGGTTGAGTGCACGTTATAATGCGCAAGGACCCAGGTTCGAGCCCCCGGACCCCACCTGCAGAGGGAAAGCTTTGCGAGTGGTGAAGCAGGGCTGCAGGTGTCTCTCTGTCTCTCTCCTCTACCTCCCCCTCCCCATTCCATTTCTGGCTGTCTCTATCTAATAAATAACCAAAGATAAAACTGTTTTTATCCTTTATAACCTTATATAACAGTATGAGGAAGGCAGAAGGAAAAAAAAATCTCATATCTTTTTTTTTGTTTTGTTAGAGCAACTTGTGGTTTAAGTAAGATTGCTTAATCTACTTCACTCTGTCTCTGGAACAGCGGTCATAGTTTGGTGGTAAGGCAGAAAAGTCACCAGAAAAGTGTTTAGATGTTAGGACACCTAGTTCTAGTTCAATACCTCTTGCCAGCTGATTATGTGACTGTACACTTCTCTTTTTATTTATTTTTTTTTCCTGGCTTCAGTGTCCATACCAAAAATGAAGGGTAGCTAGTATCTCTTTCAATTTCAAATATTAGGAACCGTCAGTAGTGTTACATTAAATTGGAAGGCATGCCCTCTTTAGGCTCATCCTGCCTTTAGGGAAGGATTCATTTCTGCAAATTGAAGGGACTGATACAAGTGGAGACAGCACTTTGTAGCGCCATGCAGACTGGAACGAACAAGCAAAGAGATGGCAACAGATGCAAGTCAGATGCAGATAAAGTATAAAAAGAAATAGACCCGATAGAATGAAAATAAACATCACTCCAGGAAGCGGATAGATACGAAAAAGGACAGGAGCTTAAAGAAAGAAATGTGGTTCGCCAGAATGTCTCTTCAATGCGATTATTTCTCACCCTTTCAATGAACTGTGTTCTGGGGTCATCTGCAGCGGCCAGGCACCTCTGCCATAGTCTGTAGCTGAGTGCCTTGGCCGAGAATCCCTGTCGCCTTATCCCCTGCCTCATTGTGAAGGAGGCTGTCACTTCACCCCTCAGGTGCTGTTCTTTGAAACAGCCACTGATGGGACATCACAGGCCTGGCTCATCTGCTCATTACATTTTTATGTGAAGGGGGTCTTCCAAGTATCTTTAATGTCCCATTATCATGGAGGTATCTCCTACTCCCAAGTTAAATCAAGCTAGAAAGATGGAGGAAAAAAAATATCCAGGGACTCTCACCTCTTTTCTGTGTTAATTAATAATTGTTGGCTTCGTATTACAAGCAAAGCGCATTACAAGAATAAGAAAATAACTGGCCTCAAGTTGTTATGACCGTTCCTTCCTCGGTTTGTTTTCTTTTTTTTTTTTCTTTTTTTTTTTTAAATTTTTTATTTAAGAAAGGATTAGTGAACAAAAGCATAAGGTAGGAGGGGTACAACTCCACACAATTCCCACCACCCAATCCCCATAACCCACCCTCTCCCATGATAGCCTTCCCATTCTCTAGCCCTCTGGGAGCATGGACCCAGGGTCGTTGAGGGTTGCAGAAGGTAGAGGGTCTGGCTTCTGTAATTGCTTCCCCGCTGAACATGGGCGTTGACTGGTCGGTCCATACTCCCAGTCTGCCTCTCTCTTTCCCTAGTAAGGTGTGTCTCTGGGGAAGCTGAGCTCCAGGACACATTGGTGGGGTCTTCAATCCAGGGAAGCCTAGCCAGCATCCTGGTGGCATCTGGAACCTGGTGATTGAAAAGAGAGTTAACATACAAAGCCAAACAATTTGTTGAGCAATCATGGATCCCAAGTTTGGAATAGTGGAGAGGAAGTGTTAGGGAGGTACTCACTGCAAACTCTAGTGTAGTCCTGCTTTCAGGTATATATTTTGCAGTAGTTTATGGATACGTGTGCACATACGCTCTCTCTCACAGAAACTGGTGTATGTCTAGGTTATGGGACTTTGTTAAAAAGTGAACTACCTGAGATGAAATTAGAGTGTACTATAAAAGGAAAGGTCTCACCCGAGTAATGAAGCTGAAGGGTTGTCATTCCACACGTGAAGTCTCTGGATACACTCTGAGGTGAAGAATGTTGAGATGGCAATCGTTGCTTTGGTTAGGTTGTGATTGGCGGATGCAATATTATTTGGTTTGGATTGGGAGAGGCATATGGGAAAGTGAGCCCTATCCAAGGGTGTCAGGACTGGGGGAAGTAGGGGCTCTATAGTGAAGATGTGAGGTTCCTGCTGTCTTAGGGTTCAAAAAGACAATCAATAGTTAATATTATCATCACATTATTTGTTAATTGGGTTAACTTTGAAAAGTCCCTTTGTTATGGTTTGCTGTACAGTACCCAGTATCTTGTATATAGCTGTGCTATTGGAAGCTTCTAATCTACTTGGTCTAGGCTTTTGAGAGAGTCCGCATATCAAATACGTAGCCTATCTATTAAAAAGATTCAGTTTGTCTTTTGAGAACCTTTGAGACATACAATTGATTTCCCCCTCTCATATTAATTAACTACTGATTTATATGTCTACATTTTGCTAGGAGTGTACATAAACACCATTCCCATCACCAAAGGACCG
Source organism: Erinaceus europaeus (assembly GCF_950295315.1). NCBI lineage: Eukaryota > Metazoa > Chordata > Mammalia > Eulipotyphla > Erinaceidae > Erinaceus > Erinaceus europaeus. The sequence continues at coordinate 149,059,528 of NC_080165.1, read as the reverse complement.
TGACCCATCCCTCCCGCCCATTCCCACCCCCCACTGGCCCAGGAAGCTACATGTCTACCCCTCACCACTGGGTTTTTACTTTGGTGCCCTACTTACAATTTGATCAGGTCCTGCTTTTAGTTTCCCTTTCAGATCTTCTAAGTCAGCTTCTGTTGATGAGTGGGATCATCCCATACTCATCTTTAACTTTCTGACTTAGTTCACTTAACATAATTCCTTCTAGCTCTGTCCAAGATGGGTCAGAGAAGGTGGGTTCATTGTTCTTGATAGCTGCATAGTATTCCATTGTGTATATATACCACAGCTTTCTCAGCCATTCATCTGTTGTTGGGCACCTGGGTTGCTTCCAGGTTTTAGCTATTATGAATTGTGCTGCTATGAACATAGGAGTACACACCTCTTTTTGGTTGGGTGTTATGGAGTCCTTGGGGTATAACCCCAGGAGAGGAATTATTGGGTCATAAGGAAGGTCCATGTCTAGCCTTCTGAGAGTTTTCCAGACTGCTCTCCACAGAGGCTGTACCAATTTACATTCCCACCAGCAATGTAAAAGGGTTCCTCTGTCCCCACATCCTCTCCAGCATTTGTTGCTGCTGTCCTTTTTGATGTATGCCATTCTTACAGGAGTGAGGTGGTATCTTAGTGTTGTCTTAATTTGCATTTCTCTGACAATCAGTGACCTAGAGCAGTTTTTCATATGTTTGTTGGCCTTTTGGATCTCCTCTGTGGTGAATGTTTTGTTCATTTCCTCTGCCCATTTTTGGATGGGGTCATTTGCTTTTTTGCGGCTAAGTTTGCTGAGCTCTTTATATATTTTGGTGATTAGTTTCTTGTCTGATGTCTGGCATGTGAAGATCTTCTCCCATTCTGTGAGTGGTCTCTCTGTTTGTTTAATAGTTTCTTTGGATGTGCAGAAGCTTTTCAATTTGATGTAGTCCCATTGGTTTGTTTCTGCTTTGGTCTTCCTTGCAATTGGGTTTGATTCATCAAAGATGTCCTTGAGGTGTAGATGGGAAAGTGTTTTACCAATGTTTTCCTCTAAGTATTTGATTGTTTCTGGTCTGACATCTAGGTCTTTGATCCATTTGGAGTTGATTTTTGTTTCTGGTGAGATAAAGTGGTTCAATTTCATTCTTCTGCATGTTTCAACCCAGTTTTCCCAGCACCATTTATTGAAGAGAGCGTCCTTCTTCCATTTAATCCTTTGGGCCCCCTTATCAAAGATTAGATGCCCATAGGTGTTGGGATTTACTTCTGGGCTTTCAATTCTGTTCCACTGGTCTGTGTGCCTATTTTTGTTCCAGTACCATGCTGTTTTGATGATGATGGCTTTATAATATAGTTTAAGGTCTGGGAGTGTGATGCCTCCATTTCTGTTTCTTTTCCTTAGGATGGTTTTGGCAATTCTAGGTGTTTTCAGGTTCCAGATAAATGATTGTAGTGTTTGTTCTATTCTCTTAAAGAAGCTTGGTGGAACTTTGATGGGTATTGCATTAAATTTGTATATGGCTCTGGGGAGAATGTTCATTTTGATGATATTTATTCTTCCAATCCATGAGCATGGGATATATTTCCATTTCTTGGTATCAGTTTCTATCTCCTTGAGTAGCGACTCATTGTTTTCAGCATACAAGTCTTTCACTTCTTTGGTCAACTTTATTCCTAGGTATTTGATTGATTTTGCTGAAACAGTAAATGGGAGTGATTTCTGGATGTCTTCTTCTTCAGATTTAGTGTTTGCATAAAGAAATGCCACTGATTTTTGTACATTGATTTTGTAGCCTGATACCTTGCTATATTGCCTAACAACTTCCAGTAATTTTCTACTGGATTCTTTAGGTCTTTCTATGTATACTATCATATCATCTGCAAATAGTGAGAGCTTGACTTCTTCCCTTCCAATCTGTATCCCTTTGATTTCTTTCTCTTGCCTGATTGCTATGGCAAGAACTTCCAATACTATGTTGAAGAGTAACGGTGACAGTGGGCAGCCCTGTCTAGTCCCTGATCTGAGGGGGAATGCTTTCAGCTTCTCTCCATTGAGTATGATGTTGGCTGTAGGTTTGCTATATATAGACTCCACTATCTTGAGGAATTTCCCATCTATTCCCATTTTTTGTAGAGTTTTGAGCATGAATGGGTGTTGGATTTTGTCAAAGGCTTTCTCTGCATCTATTGAGATAATCATGTGGTTTTTGGCTTTGCTTTTATTGATGTGATGAATGACATTGATTGATTTACGGATGTTGAACCAGCCTTGCATTCCTGGGATGAATCCCACTTGGTCATGATGAACAATCTTTTTGATGTGTTGCTGTATCCGGTTGGCCAAGATCTTGTTTAATATTTTGGCATCTATGTTCATCAGAGATATTGGTCTGTAGTTTTCCTTTTTTGTCCTGTCCCTATCAGCTTTTGGTATCAGGGTGATGTTGGCTTCATAAAAGGTGGAAGGGAGTATTCCTGTTTCTTCAATCTTATGGAATAGCTTAAGAAGTATGGGTATTAACTGTTTCCTGAAAGTTTTGTAGAATTCGTTTGTGAAGCCATCTGGTCCAGGACTTTTGTTGTTGGGGAGATTCTTAATAACGGTTTCAATTTCTTTGTCTGTGATTGGTGCATTTAGATTTTGTAGTTCTTCTTGGTTCAGTTTTGGAAGTGCATAGGTTTCTAGGAATTGTTCCATTTCTTCCAGATTCTCTAGCTTGGTGGCATATAGTTCTTTATAGAAGTTTCGCAGAATTCTCTGGATTTCTGTGGTGTCAGTTGTGATATCTCCTGTATCGTTTACAATTCTATTAATTTGAGTCTTCTCTCTTTTTTGTTTGGTGAGTATGGCTAGGGGTTTGTCAATTTTGTTTAATCTTTCAAAGAACCAACATTTGGCTTCATTGATCTTTTGTATGGTTCTTTTATTTTCGATGTTGTTTATTTCTGCTCTAACTTTAGTGATTTCTGTCCTTCTGGTTGCTTTAGGGTTCCTTTGTTCCTCTTCCTCTAAGTCCTTGAGGTGTGTAGTAAGTTCGTTCATTTGGGCTTCTTCTTGGTGTTTAATATGTGATTGTATAGCTATAAGTTTCCCTCTCAGTACTGCTTTAGCTGTGTCCCAAATATTTTGATAGGTTGTGTCTTCATTTTCATTAGTTTCCGGGAACATTTGAATTTCCTGTTTGAGTGAGTGTCTGACCCAGTGGTTCTTAAGGAGCATGTTGTTTAGTTTCCAAATTCTATGTCTTTTAATAATTTTCCGTTTGTTGTTAAAAGTTAGTTTTACTCCACTGTGGTCTGAGAAGATACTTGGGATGATTTCAATGCTCTTGAATTTATTTATGCTGTCTTTGTGGCCTAACATGTGGTCTATCCTTGAGTATGTGTTGTGTGGATTTGAAAAGAAGGTGTATTCCAGTTTTTTGGGGTGGAGGAGTCTGAAAATGTCCAAGAGGTCTAGTCTGTCAATCTCTTCATTCAATTCTCTTGTATCTTTATTGGTTCTCTGCTTTGTTGATCTGTCTAAGTGTGAGAGTGGGGTATTGAAGTCTCCCACTATTATTGTATTACTATTGATGTATTTTTGAAATTCTTTCAATAGGTGTTTAATGTATTTAGATGGTCCCTCGTTGGGTGCATAGATGTTAATAATTGTTAAGTCTTCTTGGCTGATTGATCCTCTAATCATTATGTAATGTCCTTGCCTATCTTTTATTACTTTATTTAATTTAAAATCTATCGTGTCTGAGATGAGAATGGCTGTTCCTGCCCTTTTTTGTGGACCGTTAGCCTGTATGATAGTTTTCCATCCTTTCACTTTAAGTCTGTGTTTATCTTGTTGTGACAGATGGGATTCTTGCAAGCAGCATATGGTTGGGTTATGTTTTCTGATCCATCCCCCCACCCTGTGCCTTTTGATGGGTGAGTTTAAGCCATTGACATTTATTGATATTATGGATTTAATGTATTGTAGTGCCATTGTTCTAAAAAACAATTTGTTTACTCTGATATATTACAAGTATTATAGTGATGTTCTTGTTTATAAGAGGTCTTTTAGTACCTCTTTCAGGGCCGGCTTGGTGATAGTTGCCTCCTTTAACTGTTGTTTGTCTAAGAAGGTTTTGATCCCTCCATCTAGCTTGAATGAAAGTCTAGCAGGATATATAATCCTTGGTTGAAACCCTTTTTCATTCAGGGCTCGATAGATATCTTGCCACTCCCTTCTGGCTTTTAGAGTTTGAGTTGAGAAATCTGCAGAAAGTCTTATGGGTTTTCCCCTGTATGTGACTTTTTGTTTCTCTCTTGCAGCCTTTAGGATCCTTTCTTTATCCTTACTTCTTCTCATTGTGACTATGATGTGTCTTGGTGTTTTCAGGTCTGGGTTGATTCTGTTTGGTACTCTCTGGGCCTCTTGCACCTTGATATCCTTTCTGTTATTCAGGTCTGGGAAATTTTCTTGTATTATTTCCTCTAGAATGTTTGCTTCCCCTTCCTCTCTTTCTTCCTCTGGCAGGCCAATTATACGAATGTTACTTCTTTTGAGATCATCCCATATGTCTCTGTTGTTGTTTTCAGTGTCTCTCAATCTCTTTTTAAGCTCTTTCACCTCTTTCTTAGTTTTCTCTAACTCATCCTCTGTCTGACTAATTTTGTTTTCTGCTTCTGTTAGTCTGCTTTCCCTTGCCTCAGCTTCTTTCTTCATTACAGCTATTTCAGCTTTCAGTTCTCTAATTGTCTCAAGATAATCAGTATTTTCCTTGGGGGTCTCAACTGTTGTTTCCCTAATACTGCCATTTCTTTCCTCCAATGTTGTTTTCATTTCTGTGATTAATAAGTTTATTATTGCTTGCATACTTTTCTTATCTATGGTTACTTCTGACTGATTTGTGGTTTCTTCTGGGCTCTTGTCTTCATTCATTGGGGTAGCAGTTTTATTTGTTTTTAATCTACCCATTTTTTTTTTAATTTATGTGTTTCTCTCTTTTTTTTTTTTTAATGCTCTGTTGTTCCTCAGTTGTTGTGTCTTGAGCACAAGTAACACTGTACTAAATACCTTTATGACAATTGCACTCACCAACCTCCGGAATAACAGTAGCAACTGAAGTAAGTATTGAAGGAGTTTAATCGTTACCAGTTAGCCAAACAATTTCTCCAGTCCGTGAAAGAATAGTAACCAAATCCCAGTGAAGAAAGAGAAAAGGAAGAGAGGATAGCAAGAATAGACAGTTATGCAAATCTACTATCCAGTGTATATTCTAAGGGTAACAAGAGTGTAAAGGGAACTAGAGCAGAGATAGACACATAGAGAGTCCACTCTGGGTCAGATTTCTTCCCCAAAGTAATTCACAAATTCAGAAAGGCAAAGAAGAAAGAAGTGTATGACAAGATTAAAAAAAAAAAAAGAGAGAGATATAGAGAGAGATAAGAGAGAGAAAAGGGAGAAGATAAGAAGAAGAGTTGTAATTAAAGAGCAGTGCGAGGAACTTCCCAAATGTGTATCAGTGAATTAAAAAAAAAAAAAAAAACCCTGTTTGGTGGTATGGGGTATCCTGCTAGTAGCTGGTCCCAGGCACTGCTTATGGGGGGGGGGGGGGCGGGAAGGATGTATGCTTGAAAATTAAAAAGGAAGAAAAAAGAATTTTTTTTCCCCTATTCTAATTCTTAACCCAAATTAAGTTATAGACACATCCTTGGTATGACCGCTATGGCCCCTTATTGGCTGGCCTGCTAGTGGCAGAAAATCCTATTGTTTACACGAGATGTGTCCGGAGCTCCAAGGCTAGCCGCTTCTCAATCCGCCATCTTCCGGGAAACCCCGCCCTCCAGACTTTTTTAAAGGATTTCTCAAAAATGAAAACTAGCTCCAAGTCCTTTGATCCAATGAGAGCTATACTCAAGAAGTCTTTGGATCCGCCCTCAGGGTCGCGGTGGACCCTGGCGACTCCCAAGAGAAAGCCCCCGGGCTACAGTGCTCTCTCCGGGTCCTCTGCCCCCGCGCTCTGCAACCGGCGGAGGAGCCGCCTTCCCGGGCGGGCGGAGGACAATGCCCGGCGCACTCGCCTTGCCTGGCGCCGCCTGGGAATTCTGGCGCCCCGCTAGTCCGTGTCACCTTTGCTCTAATTGTTAACCCAAATTAAACTGTAATCACTTCTTTGGTGCCCCCCCCTTATTGACTGGCCTGCTAAAGGCAGAAAATCCTACCGTTGCCTATGATGCTATCAGAGCGCTCGCTGTTAGCGATTTCTCAGGCCGCCATCTTCCCCCCTCGGTTTGTTTTCACTGTTGCTGTTAGTAAGACATATATTTTAGCATTAAACCAAACCTTTCCATCTTCTCAATTCTGATATATAAGTAGTCATATTAGATTTCAGCTTCTAAAAAACTCTCAGCAGTTTTATCCACTTGTGGTTTTTCTCTAATTATCTAATTAAAAAAAATTTAAGTAATCACATTTTTAAGGTTCTTTCTTGTTCTCTTTTCATTTTTTGCCAAAGCCTGTTTTTGATTTATGGGTACAAATTCCTCTCAGGTCGATATACTACATCTGACATGTGGCCAGCACACACCACGATTGCACATTTATTTCTTACGTACAAAGATATTCCTGTTGCCCACCGCATGACTGACAGTGCGGCGTGTCGCTCACACCCCTCTGAAGCAAGAGGTTGCTACCAGCTGGGAGAGGTCATCAGCAGGCTGCCTCTCAGCTGCCAGCCCCTGTGATGTGTCCCTTTTACATTAGAGAGAGATTATTTTCTCTGCGATGTAGTCATGGTAAAGATTGCTCCTAAGTCAGTTTTCCTGTTTGTGGTGATATAATTTTGTGTGAGGCAGACTTCCAGAATGCTCGTGCTGCTGATATCTCAGTGACTGTTGACGAACATTCACTGGTCTATTACGGGCTAGAAAGTGTCCAGTGGACTTTGCGTGCATCACCTAAACAATATGCAGAAGTGCCCTCCCATCAGGATCTCCGGCTCTGTGCATGCAGAATCTGATTAAACACAGATTAAGAAACGTGGCGAGTTCCTAGAGAGTAAGGCTACGGGTCCATTCCGGGAGTCTCACACGAAACAGTCTTCATCATTTCACATTATGCCTTCTGATACTATGGAATGGAGTTCATCCTTCTTCCCTTCCTCCTCTCCTCCCTCCTTTCTCTCTCTCTCTCTCTCTCTTTTTTTTTTTTTTTTTTGTATTGCTACCAGGGCTTATCACTGGGGCTCGGTGCCAGCAGTACGAATCCACAGCTCCTGGTGGCCATTCCCCGCACCCCCCCATGGAATGGAATTCTATAGCATCAAAAACTTTTAGTTTGGTTGGGGAGTTGGTTATGACAATATGCTATTTTGGTTCACATGTGCATGAGAGAGAGAGAGAGAGAGAGATGCGTACACAAGAGAGGAGGGAGAGAGAGAGAGAGAGAGAGAGAGAGAGAGAATGAGAGTTTTTGAGAGACACTGTGGCACCACAGCATCAGAGTCATCTAAAGCCATAAGGACTTGGCTTGACCCCAGGCTGCACGCACGACAAAACAGGCACAGGCACAGACACACCACCCAGGTGAGCTAGTGACTTACTTCTCTGCTTCTATATGGTTTGGGCTTTTTTTTTTTTTTTGCCGCATCAATATGAAAAATACTGGGAGTCGGGCTGTAGAGCAGAGGGTTAAGCGCAGGTGGCGCAAAGCACAAGGACCGGCATAAGGATCCCGGTTCGAGCCCCTGGCTCCCCACCTGCAGGGGAGTCGCTTCACAGGCGGTGAAGCAGGTCTGCAGGTGTCTGTCTTTCTCTCCTCCTCTCTGTCTTCCCCTCCTCTCTCCATTTCTCTCTGTCCTCTCCAACAATGACAACAACAATAATAACTACAACAATAAAACAACAAGGGCAACAAAGGGAATAAATAAATAAAATAAAAAAAGAATAAAATAAAAAAATACTAACACATTAAACTAGACAGAAAACATAGCTACATAAGATTGGGAGCACTGAGATAATTTCCTATACTTGGAAAAAGTAAGTTGTGAACATAATGTTAAATTTTAAATGTTATCTGTAAATAGCTGGTATTTACTGTTAACAGTATAAGTTGTGGGTATCTTAAGGAACTAAAAGTACCAAGCTTTTACTACCTGATGACGAGTTTTCTTAAAAAATACACACACACTCTCACACACACAAATCAGTTTTGTTATATAAACTAAAGTCACTCTATAAGCAGTTATAAGTTCCTCATATTTCAAAAGCACTAGATTTAAAGGCAAATATGATATGGCATTTTTATTAAATATGTCTCAGGGCTTTGTTTTCATGGTCTAGTGAGTGACTAAATTTCCAAGATTTATTTTAATTCAAGAGTTTTTACATTTAAGATTTTTCAATTTAGAGAATGTTTGCAGTAGAATATATTCTGATTGCATTGTCTCTGTGTGTGCTTTTCATGCATAAGTTTGAATAGCAGATGGTTAAATTCACACAACTTAGGATTTAGTTCATTTCTTTGTAGTTACTCATAGCTTGAGATTTAGGAAACCTGAATTCAGGAGAGGAAGGAAGATAATCACTTTATAGTAAATTTTCTCTTACACTTCCTCCTACAAGTGAGTAGGAGTAGCAGTGACTTCATGTTGTTGAGAAGCATTTTATATCTGTTCTCAGAATATAAGATGTTTTGAATCAGGCTGTTGGCCTGCCCTCAAACTCTCACATACTTGTCAAGCTGTTTTGACTTCAGAAGAGCTTAATAAACTCTAATTTTTTAAAATTGAAATGAGGCAATGCCTTAAAATACTTATAATTCCTTCTGGTTTTTTTAGTCAATGGAATTTATTTCAGAATTACTCTTTGCAGACATTTTAACGGCATAAAATATTGGAAGTGGAGAGTAGATAATGTCACCGTCAGTTACTATTACTGTACTGTGCAGAACATGCTTTGGGATCTGTTATTATGTTAACTTTTTTCAGAATGGATATAAGAAACAAAATAAATAACATCTTTAATGACACTTCTAAAACTTCACCTCTTCTCTGAAATCCCTCCCTACATAAGAAGCAGAAGTGATATGTCCATTGTTTTTAAATGAGATTGTCCATTGTTTTTAAATACAGTTGGCATATTCCTCTGTAAGTGTATGATATAAGACATGCTAATTTGGCACAATGACACAGTATAGTAAAGTATAGTAACACTAGAGTGTGAAGCTACGTTTCGGTCACACCACATAATTATCATTTCTTTGTTGTAGCAAGCATAATTAAGACCTTCCTTCTTATATATTTGAAGTTTATACTGCAGGCTTGCTGACTGTAATCACTACTCTGTACCTCAAATATCCAGAACTTATTTATGTGCTAGTTAAAATTTTTCACCCTTCAGAAACATCTAGCCGGAGGGGAGGGATAGATATGATGCTTGATGATGTCAGTTCATACCTGCTTTGTGAACTTTATTCCTAGTTAGCACATTTTTTATCATGAATAAGATTTTTTTCCTTCTTCTGGTTTACTGCTTCTATAGGAGAATAGTGACGATGTCTGTGTATTAATTTTGCAGCCTGTCAGCTTCCTTTATCTCCTGGTAATTAGTACGAGCTTTATACCTGATTCATCTGCATCTGCTAGGTATATGATCATGCCGTTTGCAAGTGTTGGCAATTTGTTTTCCTCTCTTTCAATATAGGTTCCTTTTGTTTATTTTTCTTGCCTACTTGCTATGGTTAGAACTCTAAGACTGTGGAGAATAGTAATGGCAATAATGAAACAACTTGGAAGTTGTTACTTACCTAATAGGGAAAGACGTCTGTTTCTCACCACCGAATATGATGCTGGATTTCTGTTGCCTTTACTAAATTGGAGCATGTTCCTTCAGTTCCCACAACTAATAATGTTGTAACCATAAGATGATGTCTAATCTTACCAAGAGTTTTCTCGACATCTATTGAGACAATCATAGAGTTGTGTTTTTGATTTTCCTGTTGTTGACATGATTGCATTCCCTGATCTAGATGTATGTTGCGTTCTTTTTACTATAATATCAGATCTGACTTGACAAGACTTTGTTCAGCATCTATATTGATAATAGATGTCCTCCTGTACTTTTTTGTTTGTTTTGTATAATCTCTTTTTAAAGATTTTTTCATTATCTTTATTTATTCATTGGATAGAGACAGCCAGAAATCAAGAAGGGAGAGGGGATAGAGAAGGAGAGAGACAGAGAGACACCTGCAGCCCTGCTTCACCACTCGCAGAGCTTCCCCCCTGCAGGTAGGGACTAGGGGCTTGAATCTGTGCACCACTGCCTGCCCCCTTATCTCTTTTTATTTATTTATTTTCCTTTTTGTTGCCCTTGTTATTTTTTGATATTATAGTTATTGTTGTTGTTGTTGCCATTGTTGGATAGGACACAGAGAAATGGAGAGAGGAGGGGAAGACAGAGAGGAGGAGAGAAAGACAGACACCTGCAGACCTGCTTCACCGCCTGTGAAGTGACTCCCCCTGCAGGTGGGGAGCCGGGGGCTCGAACCAGGATCCCCACTCTGTGCCACCTGTGCTTAACCCACTGTGCTAACGCCCGACTCCCTCTAATCTCTTTTTTAAATACTATTTTATTATCTTTTTTAAATTATTGGACCATGGAGGGAGATGCTCTGGTGAGCTTCTTCAAGGAGCTCGAGGCAGGCCTCCTGCCAGTGTTGTCAAGGGAGTAGTCAGCAAAGCCTAGCCATCTTTGTATGTCCAGGGACATTTTATCTCCTTGCTCTTCCCAGTTTTCCTTTTCCCCTCACAGAGTTTTTCTTTCAGTATGATGGGTGTTGCAGGAGGGAAGCAAGTCCCCCCAGAGTCATTCTGCAGAACTGGAATAGTGAGGCACTCACCACTTTTTTTCTTATCACCGTTAATCTTTAGTGAGGTGATGTAGGATGTTAGAATCAGTTTTCATTGATAGATTTGTATTACATTTCCACTATTTAACATTTACACTTTCGTTGTTCTTACACTTATTTCTTAAACTTTTTCTTTTTAAAATTTTTTATTTATAAAAAGGAAACATTGCCTAAACCATAGGATAAGAGGGGTACAACTCCACACAATTCCCACCACCAGAACTCCGTATCCCATCCCCTCCCCTGACAGCTTTCCTATTCTTCATCCCTCTGGGAGTATGGACCCAGGGTCACTGTGGGATGCAGAAGGTGGAAGGTCTGGCTTCTGTAATTGCTTCCCTGATGAACATGTTGGCATGTTGACAGGTTTGTCTTTCCCTAGTGGGAAAGGGCTCTGGGGAAGGGGAGCTCCAGGACACATTGGTGGGGTCGTCTGTCCAGGGAAATCTGGTCAGCATCATGCTGGCATCTGGAACCTGGTGGTTGACAGGATAATTAACATACAAAGCCAAACAAATTGTTAACCAGTCATGAACCTAAAGGCTGGAATAGTGCAGGTGAAGAGTTGGGGCGGGGGTCCTCCATTTTGTAGATAGCTAGTAGGCATATTTTAGTTATATTCCAAAAGGCCTGTGTCTATATTAGTTTTTTTTTTCTTTTTCTTTTTCTTTTTCCCCCTGAGCCTGAAATGTGATATGCAGGTGGATCCAAGTTACTGTCTGGGGAGATGATGTCAGGGGTGGAAAAAGGACCAGAAAGCTGGATCAGGGAAGAGAGAATATGGAAAAGGTGTATAAATATTGTTGACTATAAGCCCCACTGATTTGATGTGATCTGGGGCCCATATTCAGCTTAGGAGCCTGTGTGACCTCTGCATCCCTGTAGATCTGAGCTCACATTCTGTGGTCATGAGTAGGAACATTCCAAGCTGCCCCAATATCAGGACCCATCTTCCTCAGGCGTAGCATAGAGTGTGTTGTCCGTCCTCCCTTCCCTTTTAACATCCCACTGATGGCTAGTTCATTTCTTTGCTGTGTTGCCTTGGTGAATGGCACAACTGACAGTGTTCCTGTTAGTATCTCCAGTGCTTCCTATCTCATTTTTTTCTTCAGCAGAGTGATGGAATCTGACCTTTCAAAAGCTGAACTTCACTAAGGTTATTCCCATTTATTGGTGCTGTCCCAGGTCAGCAGTCTCCTGGTTTTCCCTCATTCTGGCTGAAGGCATCAGTTCTAAGCTCCTGTTGGTGATGCAACCCATAGACACATCTATTTGTCTTATCCACAGTGCAGATGGACAAGACTCCTCCAGGGCCCTTTGCGTATGGTGCTGAATCCCATAACTCCCACAGAAGTACTTGTTGTCATGGACGACTACTGTATTTAGTTACTAAAAAGAGAGAACAAAGAGAAGAGTTGCCTTATGCTGCCATGAAGCTGCATCACTCTGACACATTCCTTCCTGACTTGGTGTTTCTCACATACAGAAGCAAAACAAAACAAAACAACATAGTCGAAATATATGTGATTGCAAGTGTTTTTTATTTCTGCAGCAGTTGAATGTGTTGTGGTTTTATCTTTTGATTTACTGTATATATATATATATATATATATATATGATTTTAAAATATACTCAAGTACAAAAGCATTCACTGGGTGAGCAAGAAATTAAGATGGACTCATGTATTAGCCTTGCTGCTTTGGAAGATAAAGCTGAGAACAGATTCAGACAATAAAGAGACAAAAGTAGTAAGAAAAATTGAAGTGACAATGGCAAGAGGGATTCATTCCAGGTCTCAGCCCATCATGTCTGTTTGGGAATCTCAGGACTCCCTGATTACGGCCCCAGATGATGGGGAGGCCTATAGTGACTAAAAAGCCATCATTGGGAGTCGGAGTAGCATTCTATGGAGTATATGTCCTATAACTTGTTTATCTAGTCATCTGCGGATGGGCATTTAAGCTGTTTCTACTCTTTGTCTATTGTGAATAATGAAATTATGAAATAGAGCTGCTTATGTCTCTCCAATTTAGTATGTGAATGTTCTTTGGATAAGTGTCTAAGGGTAGTCTTGCTGGATCATAAGGTGCTGTAATCTTTAATGGTTTGAGGACCCTCCATACAGGTTTCCAAAGGGATTGCACTTAGTTCACATTTCTACCAGCAGTGTAACATTGCCCCTTTCTTTCATATACCCTCACCAACACCTGTTATGTCCCATTTTGTTGATGTAGACCCCTCTCATAGGTGTAGGGTAGAACCTCTGTGCATTATTTTGGGAGGGTTTAATTGTTTACAGTATGGTTGTTGATATATAGGTGTATCAATGTGTCATGACTCTTTCCAATCCCTCCCAACAACTCCCTCCCCAGAGTCGTTTGCTTTGGTGCAGTATGCCCTGTCCAGCCCAAGGTTCACTTTGTGTTTTCCTAGTTTGTTTCTTAAATTCCACTTATAAGTGAGATCAACTGGTATTTGTACTTATTTTTTGTTCACTTATCTCACTTAATATAATGTTTTCAAGTTCCATGGAGGATGAAGCAAATCTGATAACTTCATAATTTTTTTTATAGCTAAGTAGTATTCTACTGTTTATTTATCGAAACTTACTTAGCCACTCATCTGTCATTGGATATCTGGGTTGTTTTAAAGACTAAGCTATTACAAATTGTGTTGCTATAAACATAGGTGTACATAGAGCTCTTCAGATTAGTGCTTGTTTCATTTGAATATATATCCCTAAGAGAGGAATTGCCAGGTCACAAAGAAGACTCTAGACAGTTTTCCATAGGGTTTGGGCCAATTGGTATTCTAATTCTTATCAAGTTGGTACCATATTTCTTAGAGAGGATAGAACAAAAGCTAAAAAAAAAATTTATTTGGAATTAGAAAATACCTAAGATCACTAGGACAATCTTGAGAAATAAAAGAACAAGAATGGAGGTATCATACTTTCAGACCTGGGGCATGGGGCGCAAAGCATTAAATGAAGTAAGGAGAGTCTCCTCAGTGTAATTTTAATTCATATTTCTCCAATGATATGTGAAGTAGAACATTTTTTCTTGTCTGTGAGTCATGTGTCTTGCTTCAGAAAACTTCAGTCCTTCTGCCAGCTTTTTATTGTTGTTTTTTTTTTCTTTTGCTGAGCTGCATGATTTCTTTATAGATGCTTGATCTCAATGATTTGTCAGAATATTGCTCAGCTATGCCTTATGGTGTTGTGGAGTGTGGAGGGTTGCAACTGAAACCTTGGAGCATCCGAGTTGAAAGTCTGTTTGCATAACTACTGTGCTATCTCTTCTGCCATCAATGAAATCCCATCTATGTAAACTTATTTTCATTTAACATATCCGGGGCATTGAGTTTCCAAACACATCTTTGATGTTAAGTTTCTACAGTGTTTCACTGATGTTTTATTCTATGTATTTTATAGCTTCAGGTCTATTATCCAGGTCTTTGATCCACTTTGAGCTGATTATAATGCATGGTGTTAAATGATGGTCTAGCTTCATTTTTCTACATGTGGCTAAAGCAAGCACTTTGAGTTGTCTGGGTTTGGGCCTTCTGGGGATCCCATTAGAATTTCAAATCATGCATTTTCAATAATTTCTCACAGTTTATTAGTCAAAATGGTGCCTGCTAATGTATCTTGTGAAAGATGACTATTGATTTTCATATTTGACATTCCTGTAGCTACTACATTTTTGCTTCACTATATTACTGTAAGTCGTTCTTTGAATGGTTTGTTTCTGTTTGTAGTTTACATACTATACTAGGGTCTCAAATTCCTGACCCACAATTATGACACATTATCCATTAATTCCCCACTATTTATACAAATAGTAAGCAGTCTGACTGAACCAAAGGTAAAATAATGTTAATTCTCTTCCTCTTGAAAGAGAAAAAACTTTGCTTATAGTTCTTTTAAATTGTTTTTCTTTCTGGGTTTCTTAGATAAAAGTTTCTGATTTGTTGTCATTTGTGTAAAAGGCAGTAGCCTTGAAATTCCCTTTTTATGCAGTTGTTTGTTAAGTGCTTTTAGTATGAGTTGCTTGTAGTATGAGGTGTAAAATTCCTTGCCCCTTCCCCCTTGAATAAGCAGGACCTAATCAGTTAAGGCCACCCATTGTTCGAAGGACCCTGCCTGGGGACAAGCCTTATCAGGACCTCATCAGTGAAGGCCACCCATTGTTCGAAGGACCCTACATGGGGACAAGCCTTATCAGGACCTTTGAACAGACTTTGTGGTGTGCTGTCTACCGGATGGGTGGTCATAGCCGATGGCAGGAGGATGTGCCTGGTTGAATTCTATTGGTTGTGTGATCTTACTATATTTGAAACTAGCCCGCGCTTTGCTTTGAATGGATCATGCTTTTGCTAAGTTTGAAATGATTGGATCTTGTGTTTGCTATAGCCTGTTATTGGATGTAGGTTGATAAGGTGATGTGCTCCCCCTCCCTGAGTGTAGTCTGAATTCCTATAAATTGTATGGTTTGAGCCCTGTTCGGGGTCGAGTTTGGTAGACTAACACCAGTCACCATCTCGGCCCGGATTGCAATTCGTTAATAAACATCTTTGCTTCCTTACAGTGGATGGTGGTTTGATTTATGCTCGCTAACAATTTGTTGCTACTGTTTATTAAGTAATTTTAAAACTATTTTTGTAAAGTATATCTTTATCATAAAAAATTTAAAATGGCTTGGTGAAATGATGATGATGACGATGATAATGGTGATGATAAATGATTGTCTTGGGGAAGCTGGGGAAATAACTCAACTTATAAAGTGCAAGAATGCAGTAGTTGTATACCTTATGAAATTCCCTAGCACCACATGTCTTGGAGTGGCACTTTGGCATTTTTCTTTTTTTCTATCTCCTATTAAATGAATAATGCTAATCATTAAAATGAAAGTGACTGTCTTTGGGACCAAGAACTCTGTAAGTTGATGTCTTGTGGCTTGTAAGTGACTAGCTTTCAAGACTAGCTTAATGGGGATAAATCTCTTTGTACAATTCTTCATCACATTTTGAATTCTGAGTGATGACTATGATGGGTAGAATATTTCTCGGCTTGTGGTATTTTTTCTTATAGTTCTTTAGATATATCATGTCACTTCTTTCTGACTTGGGAGTTTTGACTGAGAAATCTGCAAATAATCTTTACTGGTTTCCTTGTATGTGCCTCATTATTATTCCCTAAGTGTTTTTAAAATTGTCACATTATCTTAAAATTCGACATTCTGATTTGAATGTGTCTTGGTGTGTATATGGATTTATTTTGTTTGAGACTCTTTCCATTCTCTGTATCTAAATGTGTGTTTCCTTGTTCCAGATACTAAAATATTCTATTATTTCCCAACTCTCATTCCACCCCTCTTTCGTTTCTCCTTCTGAAGCTACTCTGACGTAAATATGTTCCTCTTGATGTTATCCCATAAGTCTATTTTGTTTATTTGTATCCTAATTTCAGTGAGCATGATTAAAACTTTTGCTTCGAAGTCTTCTTCAGTTCAGTTAATTCTTTTCATTAAGATATTTCCCCCTGGAGTTTTGTCTTTATTCATCATTTGTGGATATGTTCCTTTGTGTCTTCATTATTTTTGTGGGGGGGCATATTCTGTTTATTTCTATGGTTGAACTAAGTAATTTTCTTTCCTACTTTTGATATATTGGCTTTAGGTTGGACTTTAAAGATTGACTTCAGGGTATACCTAGGGTGTTGACTAGAATCCTGGGCTTTATGTGTTGTGTAGGGTGAAACCTCACCAACAGGATGACTGAAACTCAAAAGACAATATATAGAGTGGTGACCACAGAATGTAGCCTGCAGAGTGGGAGCTTGAAACATAAAAGAAAAGGTTTCTGCTGGAGATTTCCAAGGGCACAAGCCTCCCTAGAGGCTGTCGCTGTTTAAGCTGAGAGAAACATCTATAGGCACTGTCAGTTTAGGGCAAATTCCACAGGCAGAGTTTTCCTGTAGCCTTAAGCTGAAACTAACTTCTCAATTGCACTTTAGTTCTGATCTCAGCAGATTCTAGTGTTTTTCCCCCAGAGGCACAGATCAGAGCAGAGAGGCCAGGCTGCTATGGGTTTTGGCTATAGGTTTATACTGTGAGTAAACTCATCCCGAGCAAAAATGAAGGTTACCCTGAAGCCAATGGTACCATAGTGGGGAGGGAGGAATGGGTGCTGGGGAGGGGGGTGTATTTTCTGGATTTGAAAGTAGATGGCTATAAAGTATTCAACTGAAGGGTCTATGCCTGTTAATGACTCAGTTAATTCCATAGACAAAGTTTTTCTCAGTGGATCAGGCTACAATAATCAGCGTAAGCGAGACTAGTTCCAGTATTCACTGGCAGTACAATGACAGGATGTCCTCTTTGGACCATGACTCCTAAGAGGCTGCAGTCTGGGCAGTGTATACTCATGTAGGTGCCACAAAGACAAGAGATAGTCTAGCGAAAACACGTCCTTGCACCTCCCTTCATGGGGAAGACTGTCCCTCCGCCTCATTTCTCCTGAGATTTTAGTTGCAGCAAATTTTAGATCCTTCGGTTAAATCTGTGCTTCCTTTCTGCTCAGTCTCAGCACATCTTCTCCCCAGAGTACATTATGCTCTAGAAGAAAGCTACTGTCTTCACTACCTGGATGAGGACACTTCTCTGCCTGGTACAAATCTCAGATTATTAATTGAGGTAGTAAATTCTTCAGATACCCAATAGGAAGTCCCATGTCACTTTTGTGCCTCACTGACTTGGGTCATAGTGCCCCAGTATCATTCCTGGCAGGACTGTGTCTCAGATTTTCTTACCTTTTTATGCTTTGTTTCACTTGTCCTTGTGGAGATGCTGAATGAAGACATCTTTTGCCTTCTCGTGGCCAGAGATGCACAGGGGATCTGGGAGAGAGAATCAGGCAGCTATATAGGGCTTATAAAGTTTGTTGGAATAAAAGTTAAGAAATAGTCACCAAAAGGAGAAGGGAGGGAATTAGAAGGAGACAGCTGCCTCACAGGTGAGACAGAACAAGGCCTGTCTGCAAGGAGAAAGCTAACTGCCTGCCCTCTAGACAAGAGTGCCTTGGTTACATGTGTATATTTCAGTGAAATTGGGTCTGTAGGAAACTGGGTGAAGGAAGGTTATTAGTAGCCACTCTGGCATCAGGGGGCAGATTTATATTGAATTGTCTCCATTCAGTGTTAAGTGTGGAGATCTTATTTTCTTATCTTTACTTTTTTGATGTAATAATGATCGACAAGACTCTAGAATAAGACAGATACAGTTCCCGCCACCAGAGTTTCATATCTCACTCTCTCCATTGGAAGCTTTCTTAGTCTCTATCCCTCTGGGAGCATGGAACTGGGATCATTATGGGGTGCAGAAGGTGGACGGTCCGGCTTCTGTAGTTGCTTCTCTACTGGACACAGGCATTAGCAGGAGACCTTATTTATTGATGCATAGAATGGCTAGAAGTTGACTATTAATTTTTTTTTTGCCTTATAAATTCCTTAAGCCTAGGGGTTTTCACTGGTTGTTACTATCTTGTCAGATTTTTGACAAAAAGTCTGATATGATGCAACTTAAACATCTAACTCCGCATTCTCTTTTCTTCTTTATAGTGTGGAATGGGAGATAAGGGAGTCGAGGACCTTTTTATCCTGCCATCTATGAACATCCTTGGCAATGTGTTTTTTTTTTTAAAGGGAGAGCAGATATGCTATTAATTTGCATTATATGTCATTTTCCTTGGGAAGTAAACTCAGGGGTAGAATTTGGCATGCAGTGGTGTTCTATATTATCAGTGCACAGGATGGAGAAAGTAGAGCAAGCAGGAAAGAAACTGAACTGCCCCGTAATTGCAATAATCAGGTAATCTTAGAATCTCTGAAACTTGCATGTACTTTCAGAATTGTCCTGACTTAAGGGTATTTTTATCCCCATAAGTATCTAGTCATATAAGTAATTTTTAAAAAAGGTCTAAAGCTTAGATAAAGAAATTATTTTTTTAATTTATTTATAAAAAGGAAACACTGACAGAAGCCATAGGATAAGAGGGGTACAACTCCACACAATTCCCACCACCAGAACTCCGTATCCCACCCCCTCCCCTGATAGCTTTCCTGTTCTTTATCCCTCTGGGAGTAGGGACCCAGGGTCATTGTGGGATGCAGAAGGTGGAGGTCTGGCTTCTGTCATTGCTTCCCCGCTGAACATGGGTGTTGACAGGTGGATCCATACTCCCAGCCTGTCTCTCTCTTTCCCTATTGGGGCAGGGCTCTGGGGAAGCAGAGCTCCAGGACACATTGGTGGGGTTGTCTGTCCAGGGAAGTCTGATTGGCATCCTGTTAGCATCTGGTACCTGGTGGTTGAAAGAAGTATTAATATATAAATCCAATCAAATTGTTGACTAATCATGAACCTAAAGGCTGGAATAGTGCAGATGAAGATTTGGGGGTCTCCGTTTTGTAGATAGCTAGTAATTCTATTTTAGTTATATTATAAAAGGGCCCATGACTAGACTCGTGTTTTTTTGTTTGCCTTCTCAGAGCTAATATTTTTGAAGAAGCACTTTCTTCATATGCAGATTATTTTAATTTGAAGAGAAGAAAGACCCTAAAATTTCCATAGGGGTCACTGCCTCTCCTAACAAGGTCAACATCACCTCACAATCATTATCTTTTTAAAAAATGAATTTGTTTTATTTTTTTGTATAAGAGTAAGCATAAGGGGATGCTATTTGTGTTTTTCTGTGCATCTGTAGTAGCATGGAGTTATGGAGAATCAAGTTTAGTAGTTTATTGAGAACATAAAAGACTCATAGTACCCTAGACCATTAGAAGATAAAGGTATCTTTCCGATTTTTTAAATTTCTTTATTGGGGAATTAATGTTTTATGTTCAACAGTAAACGCAGTAGTTTGTACATGCATAACATTTCCCAGTTTTCCATATAACAATACAAACCCCACTATGTCCTCTGTCATCCTTTTTGGACCTGTATTCCCCCTCCCCCACCCCACCCCACCCCACCCCAGAGTCCTACTTTGGTGCAATACACCAATTCCATTTCAGGTTCTTCTTGTGTTTTCTGATTTCATTTGCACATTTTTTCCTCATGGTACCGTCATCTTTTCTAAGTCACACACCTATTATTATTTCTGAATGTCCTTCCTTTTTTCTTCTCTCTCCAGGTCCTGACACAGGTGTATTTCAGAGCCTTCTGTTCATCTCCCTCCTATCATTTCTTGCCCACTGGGGATATATACCACAGTTCTTTATGGGGTGCAGAAGGTAGGGGTTCTAGCTTTGGTAACTGCTGCTCCACTATACATGCACATTGACATGCCCCAGCCTGTTTCTGTCTTTCCCTAACGGGGTAAGGCTCTGGAGAGATGAAGTTCCAGGACACATTGGAGAGGTTGTCCACCCCAGGAAGTTAGGATGGCATCATGATAGCATCTGCAACTTGTTGACTGAAGAACTGTAAGATATAAAGCAGGACAAAATGATTAATGAACAGGAACCGAAAAGTAGGAATAGAGCAGATGAGGATAAGGATGTTATGGTGGAAAGAAGCTAGGAAGTTTATTTTAGGTATGTTCCCAGGGGCCCATGACTTTTGTAGTTTTTGGTCAAATTTGATAGCTAACATGAAGGTGGACAAAAATATTGACTGGGAAGATAGTATCAGAGTTGAACATACGGGTAAAAAGTTTGATTAGAGCAGAGAGTCTCTCCTAAACTTGAAGAAAATCTATGAATAAAACTGTCTACCCTACCCACCTGACCCAGTGGCCCATAGATGTTCCTATTTATCACAGGAGCCTGCCTCACCTTTGGGTCCTTGTTGGTCTGAATACATAGTTCATGGTCACAGCTGGGAATATTTGAGGCTGCACTCATTTCAGGACCAGTGTTTCTCAAGTCGCAGGGTAGGAGGACTAGGCCTCCCTTTGGAGGGTGGGGTAGTTCCTACCATCGCTATTTTATGGGGAGGAGACAGGAGACAAGTTCCTGGAGTGGCCCTCGAGGGCGGCTTATCATGATGTTCCTGGTGGGAATGACCAGTGGACAGAGGGTTAGAGCATTAGGCCAATCATATCTGTGTGGGAATCCAAAGAGTCCCTAATTTTTTAAAACTAGTTATTAACTTATATAATCATACACCTAAGAAGGAATGACTTGAACATGCTCAACCACTATTTGAAGGTTTCCAAGAAAAGTGTGGCTATCTAAGCCGTGTAAAAGTAAAATTTACTGCATGCTGAAGTGAATTGCATGCATCAGATCAGTTATAGATGGAATATCATGAAGACTAGTTTTGGTTTCTCACTTTTCTTAGCTGTGTTTTTAGCTAGATTATTCCATGCTTTTCATTTCCCACCGGCTAATGCAGTTTTTTGGATAGATTCTTGATTACTCTTTGGAACTGTAACTGAGTTGAGAGTGTAAAAACAATCACTTTAATATTCCCAAAGAAACTGCTGAAATATGCTGTGTATATATAGGATCAGGCTGTCTTTTTTTTTTTTCTTCGTCTACCACTTGTCATCAATCTTTTGCAAGCAGTAAGTGAAAATGGAAGCTGTCATCCAGACCTCAGAGTTTGTTCCAAAGCCTTCAGGCAACACATTTCTGTTCGTTTTTCTTAAGCACTGAGCTGCATTCTGTCCTTTCTTGATAACCAGGACTTGACTTTATCTGCACCTGTCACTCCAGCCACTACACAGATTTGCTCATTACACTTGTCTTCCATATCATTTAAAAGACTTGGCTATGATTACAGGTTACTTTTGAAAATGCTCCCTTCTGGCCATGGCTGTATATATCTTCCCGTGCACACAAGGACGTGGGCACGAGGACCCTATGGCAACAGCATGAGTTCCTATAAAATGCCAAAGAGACAATCTAGTGTTAATGCACCAATTCAAGGGAATAGACGTGAAACTAAAATTTGAAATCTACCTTTATGTCCGTGTACCTACCTCAGAGTTGAGTACAGTCTTTGAAGTAATGCACGTGGAGCCATAATTTGTGCAGAGAGATGATGAAGATTGCGCCCTCTGAGGTTTTGTTTTGTTTTTTTGTCCTAGTGATAGATGTGATCCAATCAAACCATAAAAATGACTTAAGTGCAGCCAAATGTCATTTGTTGCTTGCCACAGTATTTTAAGGAAAAACAGTCATTATGAACTCTTGCAAAGGTCTTAATTGTTTTATAACCTATAACAGCCCTGGGTTACTGCTAATAGCCATTTGACTTTTGTGGAAATTATGAAGTATGAGGTCTAAATGTCATGTCTACATGAGAACATAAAAAGTGTCTTCCTTTTTAATTTTATTCGTATAATTACCTAGAAAAATCCAAAGAAGTCAAAACTTGAAATAATGCAACAATTTGTTTCAGCCAATGTGGTCTCTTACTCGACATTAGGTCACTTCTCCATTAAATAAATTAAAGTGACCCTGGGTAGACCAACTTCTGTGTGAAAATAGCTTTTATTGAGGGGAAAAGAACCCAGAATAAAAATTATCTACTTATAATTTAAAATACCTGTTTAAATTGTAGCATATATCATCTCATAGGAAGAAAGAACAGTAGTACATATGTGAGATAGTATATAACCTAGCAGTTTATTGATGACTAGTGAATTTAACGTCAGATTGATTTTTATCATTCACATGTTCACTGAGTCATCCAAACATTTGTTGAATTGCTAATGTGTTTCTTTTTTGTTAGAGATTTTGTTGTTTTCGACAGGTTATGTTGTTTTTGCCGGGCTGGCTTCACGGGCGGGTAACAGACGACCAGGGACTCATGGTTGAGCTGTAGGCAGTATCTCTTTATTCATGCAGGACGCAGCACAATCTAAGACGAGCTAAGCTAAACTCAAGGTACAGTACTGTAAAACTCACAATGCTGTCTTTATATATACTTGCCAAGTAAGGTGGAAACAGGATGTGACATAGAGAGGGTGGAGAGAAAAGTGACTGGTGAAAATCAGAGTGTGACAAAGAGGGGGCAGATTAGGCGAGAATCCTATCACTGAACCACAAATGCCCTGGAGGGAGGGTGGAACTTGTTAACAGTGGTTATGTAAATAGAATGAAGTGGTTATGTAAATAGAATAGTGTTAAGCAGGGGGGATTTAAACCAAATGAAACAGAAGGGGTCTCATGCATACCAACAAGATTTTATAGTAGTTTACAAGATCATGTGATTACAAGGGTAAGGGTGTACAGGGCAGCCACCACCAAGGAGAAATATTATTATGTTTAATATAATACTATTCAGCTGTAAAAAAATGATGAAATATTCTCTTCATCATGGATAGAATTTGCAGGAATCATGTTAAGTGGTATAAGCTATAAGAGAAGTACAAATTTCAGATGATCTCTCTTGTAAGTGGAATTTTTGAAACAAAGAAGGGGAAAATACAGGGTGAATCTTAGACAAGTTGTAGACTATTACAGAAGAGTTAAGGACTATAATGGCAAGGGTGGGTGGGAGAGAACTCAGGAGTTGTTGGGGACCAGCACATGATGGTGAAGGAAGCTTTCCTTTGGTGGTGGGTGTGGTGTACTGAGACCATGAGAAGATGAGAAACTGGATTCATGTAATACCTGCCTTGTAAATCACTATTTCCTCCAGTAAAGTGAATTGAAAGTGGAAAAGAAGTTAGAATATCTTTTGAATGTTTGTGGCAATTATTGGTTCTTATAAATTGGGTTGTCATCTATAAAGTTATATAAAGCACCTGATATTTTCCAGAGATGTTTGCTCTGAGATGAACGGGGTCTAGGTGTGTTAAGGTTTTGCCTCAGTCTTATTATTTTAGTGAGACATGAGCCACAAGCTGTTGACAACAGGAGGACACAGTCTTTAGCAGTTCTTACTGAGCATGGGACCAGGGGATAAACTTGATACTTAAGTTGGATAAGGAGAGAGGATGCCACAGCAGTTTTTCAAATATAGCTGGGTTAAAAGTGAAATAT
Organism: Erinaceus europaeus; assembly: GCF_950295315.1. NCBI lineage: Eukaryota > Metazoa > Chordata > Mammalia > Eulipotyphla > Erinaceidae > Erinaceus > Erinaceus europaeus. The sequence goes on along the minus strand of NC_080165.1, from coordinate 149,035,661 downwards.
CTGACACCGTCAATGTACATGTGGGCTGAGACATCTTGAAATATTGCATGTTCCAAAGTCAGCTTTGAGTGGGTCTTGCACAATGCCATTAATATTGCGTCCAAAATAAAATTTTAATATCATCAGAAAAGCTACAAATCTTGTTCCAGATTATGAATAAATTCAAGTAAGAATATCAAGTAAGTGTACATGTGGTGTACGTGTGTGTGTGTGTATGTGTGTGTATGTGTGTGTTTCATGGAAAACCATAGACCATATGTGTTCCATGTAAGTTACCATAGAAAATAATTACTGCTATCATAGATTTAAAAATGGACTCTTTCAATTCTGAAAGTTCAGTCATGTTCCAATGTGGTGTAAAGCGTATATCTCCATCAAGATAGAAAACACAAACTCAGCAACTAAGATTCCTCTAGGATTCTTCAGCAGATACTGCACATTAGTCTTGACAATTGAACCTGGCAGGTAATGGACCTGTTTTCTTTGTTTCTTGATACACAGTTTTTACTTGCATCAGCCACTTATTTATTTCAGCAAAGTCTATAGTGGCATGTCTTTGGAAGTACTAATTCAATTATTTGAGATTGGTGTCATCAAACACATAAAATACTGTCTCACATAGTCTGATATTTGTTGACTCTATGGATCAAATGATATGTTTGTTGACTCTTTTTTTTTTTTTTGGGAAACTCCCAAGGACCATTCTTGCCTTTCCAAAAGTCTCCCTTGCTTCTCTCCGTTAGTACATCTCCCTTCTCCTACTCTGGAATTCTCTGGATTGGTCATCATTAAGTTATCAGTGTACCAGAGATAAGCAATATGGATTTAGCCCTCTGGATAATGACTTATTTATGCTCCTAGGTTCTTTGTTATAATTAGTATAGAGTTGTTGTTTTTGTTTTGACTGACTGTGCAAACTTTTATCATTGGTGAATTTCACTTCTTTATTTTTAGGGAAAATATATATTTTTTGACTATTGTGGTCCACATTGACAAATATTAATTTAGAATGCAAAATTTGTTAAATATAAATGTTCCCTTAATAATGAAATCAAAGCAATATTTAAAATACTTAGCTTAAAATTTAGTTTATTATCTAAAAGTAATGTTAACAAAACATAATATTCCTACACAGAGAGAAAGTTCATAGATTGGTATTTTAAATGTTGAGTTCATTATGACTTCACCACACTCTTCAGAACTCATGAAAGATCCTAGAACTTCGAAGATATTTTTGCTAGTGTATTTTCTAAAAATATGCTGTCTGAATAACTCAAAATATGTGACGATTCATTTAATGATATGGAATTTGGACAACATAGGGCCCAAGTGCCCCATAGTAAAAGCACATCATAAAATAGTACACATTATAAAGAAAAATGAAAAATGCATCGGGTTGCACGCACATATTCCCATGCTCATCACCCTGGCCCCACCTGCAGGGGCACACTTCGTGATCAGTGAAGCCGGTCTTCAGTTGTCTACCTTTCTCTCTCCTTCTCTATTTTCCCTTTCCCTCTCAATTTCTCTCTGCAGAAATAATCCTGGTTCCAATAAGGAAAAAGAATAAAAGAAAAAAACAGGTTCAGGGGTCCTGGTGGTGGTACACCTGGTTAAAAGCACACATTACGATACACCCGGGTTGAAGGCCGTGGTCCCCACCTGCCATGGGAAAGCCTCATGAATGGTGAAGCAGTATTACAAGTCTCTCTCTCTCTCTCTCTCTCTCTCTCTCTCTCCCGCCCCCCCAGGTTGAAGGCTGCTGAGCTAGCTTTGCGGGCGGGAGACAGATGACCAGGGACTCATGGCTGAGTGGTACGCAGTTCAGTCTTTATTCATGTGGAATGCAGCACAATCTAAGCTATCTCTAATCACAATCCTGTCCTTATATATCCTGAGGCGGAAGTGTCAGGTCCGAAGAGGATGAACGTAGGATAGGGGGTGGGGAGAAGGAAAAACTGTGCAAAACGGTGAGGATGAAACCAATGCCCTGGAGGCAGGGTGGTGCTTAGTTAACAGTGGTTATGTAAATAGAATACAGTGCCAAGCAGGGGGGATTAAACCAATGAAACAGAAGGGGTTTTAGAAGCAGAATTAGAAGCAAACCAACAGAAGGCCCTGGTCCCCACCTGCCATGGGAAAGCCTCATGAATGGTGAAGCAGTATTACAAGTCTCTCTCTCTCTCTATCTCTATCTCCCCTCTCCCCCCCTGTCTCCTCACTATCTCCTCCTTCCCTATTTATTTCCCTTTATCTCTTTGCTAAATAAATAAATAAATAAATAAATAATAACATACTTCTTTTTAAAAAGGGGAAGAAAAGGGAGTCAGGCAGTAGCGCAGCGGGTTAAGCACACGTGGCACAAAACACAAGGACCGGCGTAAGGATCCCAGTTCGAGCCCCAGGCTCCCCACCTGCGGGGCGTCGCTTCACAGGTGGTGAAGCAGGTCTGCAGGTGTCTGTCTTTCTCTCCCCCTCTCTGTCTTCCCCTCCTCTCTCCATTTCTCTCTGTCCTATCCAACAACAACGACATCAATAACAACAATAATAATGACTACAACAACAATAAAAAAACAAGGGCAACAAAAGGGGAAGTAAATAAATAAATATTTTTTTAAAAAAAGGAAGATCACTGCCTATCCGTCTACTGCCTATCCCTACTCTTCTATCTTTCACACTCTGAGTTAACATGGGACATAGGAAGGAAAGCTGGGAGGTATAATAAGCTCTATGGTGACAGATTTCAATCAGTTAGGGATTCGTTGGTTTAACGAGTATAATGCCTTTGGGAAATTGCCACCTGGAAGATTTTCTTTTTCCAGTTGGTCAGCCAAAGGCCTCTGCTTCAAATTTTGCAGAACCTAGATAGAATATAATTAAGGTTTTAAGCTAAATGAGGCAACTCAGGAGGAATTCCTGATGTTAAACATTGTCAAGAATCTCTCTGAATTTTGCCCTTTGCTCTTTCTTGCATCTCCAACTGTATCAACTCAACAGGTAGAATTAAATTACACAAAGTTCCAAGTTTTAGTATATCCCTTGTTATAAAACAGAATCACTTTTAATCTTCCCAAATTAATGAGCATTCATTTCCTTGATATGCCACTCAAAATGTGTGCTACTCTTTTCTTTAAAAAAAAAATCTTGAATTTTTAAGTCCTTATTCACATAGGATGCATGGAATTGGTGGTGGTGAAGAGTTTTAAATGCTGGGGCCGGGTGGTGGTGCACCTGGTTGAGTGCTCCTGTTACAATGTGCAAGGACCCAGGTTTGACTCCTAGTCTCCACCTGCAGGGGGGAAACACGTGGTGAAGCAGGGCTGCAGGTGTCTCTTTTCCTCTCTAACACCCCATACCCTCTCTGTTTCTGGCTGTCTTTATCCAATAAATAAAGATTTAAAAAATCAAAAAAAAGCTTTAAATGTCAACAACATTTCAGCTCTGTGATAGTTGAGGTAGCCAAGACTTCATCTACACAACTGGGAGTTTCACAGGAGTGCTGCACGTGCTCCGATGGGCACATCAACATTTCATCATAACATGACGAATATGAACCCATTAGCTGGTCAGTCATTGCTCTCAAACTTTGGTAAACTACTCGCCCTTCTCCCTTCAGAAAGATACAATAGATTTAGGTCTGCGTCAGAGCATTTTCACTAGAAATTCTGTTCACCCTTTTTCAGTATGGGAGCCTTCGTGGCACACGTCTGGAAGTGGTAGCTCAGTGCTACGTAACATCTGTCAATGCCCTTGTTGAAAGAAACTGACATCTGATATTCATTCTGCCGATACGCTGCCACGGGATGCGAGGATGCGGTCAGTAGAGTAGGTGTTGTCTGTAGAGAACGCAATTACTGCCCATCTTTCTCTGTGGAATTTGTATTGATCTGGACTCGTACCCAGTGCCGTTCATGCCTGTTGAAGGATACTGCAGGAAACAGCCTGATGGAAAACGTTGCTGTGCACACCATCAGGGTGCTGTACATTATATTTACACGGTGTTCTCCAGGAGAACCTTGGGGTAGGGGCTGTATAGTGGGGGTGGGGTGGGGCTGTGTTCTTTCAGGGATTAACTCATAGCTATTATGCTTCTTCCTAGTGATTAGTTTGCCAAGATTTTATTACTTATGTGAATTAAATTAAATTATGACTTTGCCTTCTCATTGACTTCTAGGTAACTGCTCAAAATGTGCAGCTTTTATGCACTAAAAATATACTATTGTGAGGCTTGCATTAAGCTGGTTTTGAATGTTTCTGTTCTTCTTATTTCCTCTTCTCCCATATGAAATTTTTGTATATGTTCTCCTAGCTGATCACATCTGATTTCTCCTATTTTGTTCTACAATATAATCTAAGTGGACAGTCTTGAAATATTTCTACAACCGAGGGGAGTATAAAAAGGTTAATCTGATGAATGGCTAAGCAGTTAGTCTAGGAGCAGTTATTATAAAACAATTTTATTCTGCACTAATCCACGATGTCTGCTTTGCATGCATTTAATTCTTTACATCTATTTTGTTTTGAGGCAGTTCATTTTGTTTTATCATTCCCAATACCATGTTAGCTCAGAAATTTCTCTGCTTGGATTTCATCTAGGAAAATAAAGATAAGCATAAAGATTTAGCAACAAAATATTTATTGAATCATTTTTTGTAGTAGTGAAAATTATAAATATGTAGACATAGAGGGTAGACTCAGAAAATAAAAGTACTTTAATGTATTAGAATGTTTGTATAACAAGATAACATTGTCATTCTTTATTTTTTGTAACAGCTTACTTTACTGAGCATTGATTACATGCTAGGCACTGTTCTAAAAGTTCTACTGTATTATCTCATTAACTTTTCAAATAACTAAAAGAGACAGGTACTCTCATTAGTCTCACTTTATAGATAAGAAAAGAGAAAAGGCAACACAGTTTAGTGACTTACACAAAATATGAATTTAAAAAGTGACAGGATTGAGTGAAACCTGGTATTCTAATCATGTAACTCTTCATCTAAACTATTTAGTTTTTCTGTTTATGAAGTTCACTTTGATTTCACTACTTTTTTAAAACTTTTATTTATAAAGTAGAAATATTGATAAGGCCATAGGATAAGAGGGGTACAATTTCACACAATTACCACCACAAGAATTCTGTATCCTATTGCCTCCCTTGAAAGCTTTCCTATTCTTTATCCCTCTGGGAGCATGGACCCAGGGTCCTTGTGGGATGCAGAAGGTGGAAGGTCTGGCTTCTGTCATTGCTTCCCCGCTGAACATGGGCGTTGGAAGGTCCATCCATACTCTGAGCCTGTCAGCCTCTCTCTTTCCCTAGTGGTGCAGGGCTCTGAGGAAGTGGAGCTCCAGGACATATTGGTGGTGTCCTTTGCCCATGGAAGTCAGGTTGGCATCATGGTAGCATCTGGAACCTGGTGGCTGAAAAAAGAGTTAACATACAGAGCCAAACAAACTGTTGACTAATCATGATCCTAAAGGCAAGAATATTGCAGAGGAACATTTGGGGTCTCCTCTTTGGAAAAAGCTAGTAGGTCTATTTTAGCTCTATTCCAAGGGGGGCATGATACCTTAAAGTTTGCAGTGACTCAATAAATGCAGCAAGCAAGTAGAAAGACCTAAAAAGACACCATAAAGCACCTAATCAAATAGTTTCTATTTAGCCCTAGATACCCTTCTCACTTACCTTCTATGACACATCCCTCCGTCACTCCAAAGCTAACCTTGTCAGACAAAGTAAGGACTGAGGGCAAGAGACCGGCACACTTTAATGATGACTCTAATCATTACCAGGCCACCCCATCACCTGGGGCCCTAGTCGGGGAGTTCTGGGATTCCCACACAGACATGCTTTCACTACTTTTATTGAATCCTGGACTTGCAAGGGCCTGTCTTCGATCACATATCATCCACACAGCATCTTTTAATCCCCTGTGACCAATTATTCTCTGATTTCCATTAGCTTGACTGTGTGCAATGTATTTAGCCCAAGAATCAATATCATTTACTGCCCCCCAGCCTCCTCTCTCCTTTTTTGATTATCCACACTCCCCTGAATAACAGATCACACAGTTTATTAACATACTCACTTTTATTTTAAAAAGTAGATCAAAGAATCTTATTATCACGTTGTGTAGATATGTATTGGACTATGATATTTTGCTTGTTTAGGGAACACATGACCTTTCAATAGTAGTCAAGGCTATAAAGTTCCTCCCCCCCCTCCTTTTTTTGTCTTCATTTGATAGGACAGAGAGCATTTGAGAAGAGAAGGGGAGGCAGAGAGGAAGAAAGACAGAGAGAGACACCTACAGTACTTGCTTCACTGCTTGTGAACTTTTCCACCAGAAGATGGGGAGGGGGGTCTCAAACCCAGATCCTTGCACATTAGGTAAAGTGTGTACTTAACTAGGTGCACCATCACCCAGCCCCCTTAGATATCTTCTTATAAAAACTAGTACAGAGTTTTGTTTTGTATTTCCTCTTGGTATCTTTCTTTAATGATGTCTCTAAGAATACCTAGAATGGTGTTCTTGTGTTCAAAGGGTACTCTTTGGTTTTCCAAGTCATGCCACACAAACTCCAACTCTCTTCTGAGGGTAAGTGGCTGCATGTAACTGCTGAATGCCAGCAGCTCCGTAGATCACACTAGCCCGAGACTTACAGGTCAGGGAGTAGGTGTTGCCTCTGTGCTTTGTTGGCATAGAAAGTTGTGGTCACAGCGGATCTCCTGCTCATTCATTTCCCTCTGCAAGTGCTCTTTGCTGGAAGGAAGGAAGGCAGGGAGGTCTATTGTTTAGTCTTATCTCTGCCAGAAATACTCAGCAACCTAAATGACTATATTCCTAAACTTAGGGCTTTTTTTTGGGAGGGGGTTCATTAGTTTACTTGTAGCCCTGTTTTTCAAAGCAAGATTATAGTAGAGGGGACCAGCAGGATTCTAATAGACAATCTAGAATGAATTCAGTGCTCTTAGACCCTTTCTAACTTCCTGTATTTCAGAAGAAATCAGGTTTATTTTTCAATGGTCATTATCACTTTCTTACACACACACACACACACACACACACACACACACACACACACACACACACACACACGCATATATATACTACAATGCAAATATATAAGTCACAACTGAATAATTTAAAAAATTATATATTTTCTTCTACATGATCCATATATTACTAAGTAGAATTTCCCAGTGCATCTGAGTCCATTTTGTCCTGAAAATTTAAAATACTTTTTATTATGAAAGCGTTCAAGTACATGCTAGACGAGAGAACACAGCAGTTTGGCGTGAACAGCAGTGTTCTCATTTCTTGAAGGCAATGCTTATCATTTCTGTATTTATGTTCTTCATTTTTATTTCTAACTGCTACCATGCTATTTTATTTTACAGGTATATTTTAAAAGCAACTACATGATATGTCATTTTACCCATAAATGTTTTTCCTGTTTTTCATTCACAGAAAAATTTTTAAACAAGTTCTTAGGCCCTTATTTTACTATAATTAATTATAATAATTATTATTATCAATATGTTCAGATTTTTCTGTTTCTCGTAGATGCATTTTTACAGTTGGATTATTTAAATCAAAAATCAATTATATATTTTAAAATATTTTTATTTACTTAATATAGACAAAGAGAGAAATTGAGGAGAATGAAAATGAGAGGGACAGAGACAGAGAGATGCCTACAGCCGTGCTCCACCCCTCGTGAAGCTTTCCCCCTGCAGGTAGAGACCAGGGGCTTGAACCTGGGTCCTTGTGCACTGTAATGTGTGCGCTTCACCAGGTACACCACTTCCTGGCCCCATCAATTGTGTTTTACACTGTCTTTATGCTTAATGCCTCATGAACACTTTATGTGCAATAATAGTCTTCTCCTGTGTCTTTGTCATTTGTTTGTTAGAAAACTAGATCATTTATCATTTAGCATATAAAATAATTGAAACTTGATTGACTATTTCCTTCTTGTCAACACTTTTAGACATGTTTTCCTTTATAAAATAATTGAAACTTGATTGACTGCTTCCTTCTTGTCAATACTTTTAGACATACGTTTTCCTTCATGTACTTCTAACTAACTGATAGTTATATTAACTGTTCCATTCTATTTAATAATTGGCAGGTACTGTAGTGAGTAGAATGTCTGACTGTGAACATAGGCTCCCTAGTTTGATCCTCCAGCATTACATGTGCCAGAGTGATAGTCTGGTTCATTCTTTCTCTTTTACTCATTACTAAATAAAAATATTTTTAAATGTGTCTATAAAAATATGTAAATAAATATAATTTTTTTAAAAAAGAACTCAGTTTGAATGCTTAAGAGCTCAATGCTAGGGGCCAGGCAGTGGTGCACCTGGTTAAGTGCTCATATTACAGTGCATGAAGACCCATGTTCAAGCCCCTGGTCCCCACCTGCAGGGAGAAAGCTTTGCAAGTGGTGAAGCAGGGCTGCAGGTATCTGTCTTTCTTTCTGCCTCTCTATCTCCCCCTCCTCTCTCAATTTCTCTGTCTCTATCAATAATAAATAAATATATATTAAGAAAAAGAAAAAACAAAATATAATATGTATAAAATATATATAAATATGTATAAAATATAATTTGTAGTTATTATTATACGTAAGCATTGCACTGATGTTAAAAGAAGACAATAGCTAATGGCTGTTGATTCCCAAATTGGTCATTGGATTGATTTCACTAGCCAGATATTTAACATTTATCAAATTATGCAAATAATTAAAAAAGTAAAATACCACACACACAGCTCTTATATTCCTGTTTTCTGTTCTGGACTGATCTATCCTTACTTCCAGATTTAGAATTTCAGTTTAATTTGTTCTTACTATTCCATCAAGTCCTCAAACATCACATCTATATCTTCTTCCTTTGATTGATTATTCATAATCAATTATAGCAGGAAATAAACAGAAAAAAGGCTTAAGTTGTTTGTGTCATATATATATAGTCTTCATTTCCTAAAACAACCTTTATTGCTATGCTCAGTGAACTTTTTTTCCCCTGTATTTCACTGTAAAATTGTTTCATGTATTTTTCTTGTTCTAACAGTTTTTGGAGTGAGAATTACTCTCTACATTGAAAGATAAAGCTAACAACTTTGTCTTCTTTCTGCTATCTTTCCATTACTCAAGGTTCATCTATCTTTCACCTTCCTGTCCTGATGGGGAGAAATTCCATTTTTCTTGAAACCAATTAAAAGTTGTACCAGATGGAAAGTGAAGTGTTCCCATCCAGTTGGGGAATAGCAGTGTCTAGGCTGCCCAACAAAACAAGGATGAGCAAGGGGGCAGCTATCGCAGACATCCTTATAAGCCGAAGGCTCCATCACATGAAGGACTGATGTCAAGCCCTTACCACACTGAACATCTGAATTTCTTGTGAAGAAACTCGATCATAGTGATGGTAGAATTCAGAATCATAGCCCATTTGAACTGGTCAAAAGAATGACGTATTTGGTTCCACTTGATTTTGGTTTTTAGCACTGCTGTAAACTTAGCAGTTTTGAACAGAGAATGTTCACGAGTTTGCCTCTAATAAGTTTATCTGAGGACTAATTCATCATTCAATAGAAAAAATAACTGATCAAAAAATGAATAGGAAGAAATGCCCGTTTTGTCTTACAAAGTTCAAGATCTTCCTAATCATGAAATCCAAGATACCATGAAACTTAAATTCTTAAATATTTCAGTTCTTAAAAACACAAACAATCTAGAGTATCTAACATATGATGAAGGGTTGAAGTCCTTTTAAAACTTCTTAAATTTATTTTTATTTACGTGACAGAGATAGAAATTGTGAAGGGGAGGTAGTAAGAGAGACACCTGCAGCACTTTTCCACCACTCATAAAGCTTTTTCGGTGGGAAGCAGGGGCTTGAACCTGGGACCTTGGCACACTGTAATGTGTGCACTCATTCAGGTGTACCACTGCCCAGCTCCTCTAAAGATGGAAATCTTTAGAAGACAAAGTTACCCTCTTTAAATGATAAGTAAAGGACAAACGATAAGAAAATATAAGCAGAGAACATAGGTGATACATGGGAGAAGAAATATAACAGCTCTGAAAAACTAAGATTCAGATACTTGTAGGTATCTGAAAAATTGTGTGTTAAACTATCACAAAGTTTAGAGGAAAGATTAAAATATTTTTCAAAATCTGAGAAAACTGAGTTCATTTTTTTTTTTAATCAGACCACTGTTTAACTCTGGATTATGGTGGTGCAGGGGATTGAACATGGGACCTTGGGTTCTTCAAAATAGTCTGTTTGTATTACACTGACTGTTTCCCCCACGAGACTACTTTCTCTATATTAACTCAGTGAGCTAATAATCACTACAATAAAAATGCACCTAAATATCACACAGTGACCTTACCTCAGAAAAACTGACATGTCAAAATAATTTGTTAGTTTACCTGCAATTTAATATAATGACATATTGTACTTTTTTATATATTGAGTAGAGGAAACCTCCAAATTACAATACTAATGAAAAGAATGTTCATAAAAGTGAAAATAAACAAAAGAGGGGAGTCGGGCAGTAGTAGCGCAGTGGGTTAAGGGTACGTGGTGCAAAGAGCAAGGATCAGCATAAGGATCCCGGTTCGAGCCCCCGGCTCCCCACCTGCAGGGGAGTCGCTTCACAGGCAGTGAAGCAGGTCTGCAGGTGTCTGTCTCACTCCCTCTCTGTCTTCCCCTCTTCTCTCCATTTCTCTCTGTCCTATCCAACAACAACGACATCAATAATAACTACAACAATAAACCAACAAGGACAGCAAAAGGGAATAAATAAATAAATATAAAAAATGCTCACATTAACTTTATATAATATGTGCAATAATTTAGAGTACTCTCTCCCTCTTTTTGTCTTCCCCCCTCTCTCCATTTCTCTCTGTCCTATCCAACAACGACGACATCAATAACTAAAAATAATAACTACAACAATAAAACAAGGGCAACAAAAGGGAATAAATAAATATTTTTAAAAAAGAGAAGAAAGTGCAGTACTTAAGGCTATAGTTCCTCACAGACAGATGGTCTCCCTCCAAAGCATCCTCTCCGTGGTGAATTTATTACACATCTTTAAACTAATATTAATCATTACACTGTGCTCTCATTTGTCTTGTAGGTGTAAATTGGTAGTTGTACTGAAAGTTTAAGGGAGAAAAGATAAGTAGGTGAAATACTTAGGAAAACTGAAGAGAGTTTGCTCCTTAGATGACGTTAGGCTTTTTATTGCTCCATATGGTTAAAATTAGTGGCCATACCTGGCACCTCTGGCCACCAAGATATGACTGTGGTTGGGGAGGGACAGTGATTTCAGTAGAACTGGGCTGATTACATTCACATTTGAATGTGTATATAAGTGTGTGTGTGTGTGTGTCCTTAGAAATGGTAAGGTTGGGGATTTGGGTGGTAGCGCAGCGGGTTAAGCGCAGGTGGCGCAAAGCACAAGGACCTGAGGAAGGATCCCGGTTCGAGCCCCCGGCTCCCCACCTGCAGGGGAGTCGCTTCCCAGGCGGTGAAGCAGGTCTGCAGGTGTCTGTCTTTCTCTCCCCCTCTCTGTCTTCCCCTCCTCTCTCCGTTTCTCTCTGTTCTACCTAACAACGACGACATCAATAACAACACCAAAAAACAATAAGGACAACAAAAGGGAAAAATAAATAAATATAAAAAATTAAAAAAAGAAATACTAAGGTTATCTCCCATATATATATATGATTTTTTTCCTGGCTTTTGTGTAACAATGACCATCAAACTGTCAGTATTAACTACCTTTTATTTTTCCTGCCTACATTTCAACGTTCCTCAGTGTTTAAATTGATAAGCATTATGTATTTCATTTTAATTAATTGACTTGGTAGAGACAGACAAAACAATCAGGAAGGAATAGGAAGCTAGAGAGGGAAAGAGAAGGAGAGGCACCTACAGACCCACTTCACTGTGTGTGAAGCCACCCCCTCCCTCCCCCTGCAACCGAGATATGTAGGGACTTGAACACAGATCCGGTAACTTCTCTCTGCTGTCTCCTCATTTTAGTATTTTAAACATCAAGTGAACACTGAAGTTCTGTGTTTTTAGCCCCTACCCTGGCAAACGCTAGAAGAAGAAGCCCCTACCCTGAATCTTGTCCTTTAGAGCATTCTTTTTCCTTTTTTTTTTAGACAAATCTTTTTCCCACCAAGTTTGCCATTGGGGCTCTGTGCTTGCACAGTGTGACTGTTCCCAGGGACTATTTATTTATTTTCTTTCTTTTTCGATAGAGGGTGGAGATAGAGAGACATAGGGGAAAAGGATAAAGAGAGAAAGGAGAGAGAGATTCAGTAACACTGCTCTACTCTATGGATTTGAAGCTCTCTCCTACCTGTGTCAGGTGGGAGCCAGGAGTTTGAGCCCAGGTCTTTGCACACGGTAATATGTGTGCCACTGCGTGTTCCCTTTCCAGAACTTTCTTACACAAAGCATCTATGAAAGATTCAAGTGTGCTAAGACTTGTGCACAAAAAGAAAAATCTGACAAGTTTACAAAACAGAACAGAAAAAGAAATTTAGAACTATTTTTTTATTTCTTTATTAGGGCATTAATAATTTACAGTTGACCGTAAAAAATAGTTTGTACATGTGTAACATTTCCACGTAACAATACAGCCCCACTAGGTTCTCCTCTGCCATCTTGTTCCAGGACCTGAACCCACCCACTCCCCCCCCAACACAGCAGTCTTTTACTTTAGTGCAATACACCAACTCCAGTCCAAGTTCTGCTTAGTGTTTTCCCTTCTGATCTTGTTTTTCAACTTCTGTCTATGAATGAGACCATCCCATATTCATCCTTCTGTTTATGACTTATCTCACTTAACATGATTCCTTCAAGCTTATCTGAGATGGGGTGAAGACGGTGAAGTCACCATTTTTAACAGCTGAGTAGTATTCCATTGTGTATATAGACCATAACTTTCTCAGCCACTCATCTGTTGTTGGACACCTGGGTTGCTTCCAGATTTTGGTTATTACAAATTTTGCTGCTAGGAACATAGGTGTACACAGATCTTTCTGTATGTGTGTATTTGGTTCCTTAGGATATATTCCCAGGAGAGGAATTGCAGGGTCATAGGGTAGAGAACATCAAATTTTTGAATTCTAATCAGGACTGTCTTTACAAATTCTCAACATCTATTTACAATATCCAGAATGTGATGAGATATGTTTCATTTTGGGTTGTCGTGCTTTTAATAAATGAGCTTTTGGGTAAAGTGTGATTGGAACAATTGTTCTTTTGATATTTAGTTTTCATCACAATTTGCAAGTTTGGACAGTAAATTCAATGAAGGCAGGTCTGAGTCTGCTTTGTTCAACTGTTTATAATAGTTGGCAGATAAGAATGTTTTATTTAAATAAATATTGACTTTACTGAGAGGAAATCTTACTAGTAAAATACATTGGGATGCCAGGCGGTGGTGCACCTGGTTAAGCACACACATTATAGTGCGCAAGGACCCAAGTTCAGGCCTCTGGCTCCCTCCTGCAGGAGGAAAGCTTCATAAGTGGTAAAGCAAGGCTGCAGATGTTTGTTTCTCTGTCTCTTTTTCTCTTTATATCCCCTTCCCTTTCAATTCCTCTCTGCTTCTATCCAATAATGAATCAATCAATAAATAATATTAAAAATAAAACACTGAAGCCTAATGTCTGTCACCAACTACTGAACTTGACTTGTCAACTTAATTCTTCTTGCTTTAATTGAAGAGATTGGGTAGTGGACTAGATAACAAGGTCCTGGTACTTTTTTTTTACTGGGGGATTAATGTTTTACAGTTGACATTAACTACAATAGTTTGCACATGCAAAACATTTCCCAGTTTTCCACATAACAGTACAACCCCCACCAGGTCCTCTGCCATCATGTTGGTCCTAGTACATTTTATGTTACTTTATTTTCACAATTTGGTAGCAGAAAATAGGTGGAGTCCTGCAACTTAAAAATAAATAGATAAAATGGGAAAGGAGTTTGGAGCAGAAAGTGTATTGTTTTAAGTAAAAAAAAAAAATTACTATATGCATCAAAAACAGGACAACAGGGGGCCGGACTGTACCACAGTGGGTTAAGTGTAAGGATCCTGGTTTGAGCCCCCGGCTCCCCACCTGCAGGGGAGTCGCTTCACAGGCGGTGAAGCAGGTCTGCAGGTGTCTGTCTTTCTCTCCCCCTCTCTGTCTTCCCCTCCTCTCTCCATTTCTCTCTATCCTATCCAACAATAACGACAACAATAACAGTAACAACAGCACCAATAAGCAACAAAAGGGAAAAAATGGCCTCCAGGAGCAGTGGATTCGTAGTGCAGGCATTGAGCCCCAGCGATAATGCTGGAGGCAAAAAAAACCCAAAAAACAAAAAAACAGGACAACAAATATATTTTAATCTAATGTGTCTAGTAAGGTTGTAATAAGGAAATGACAGTACAACCATATGGTTTGAAAAATTATGAACTACAGTTCCACTATATTGGAAATATGAATTTTAACAGGAGCAATTAGTTTAATGTTTCCTAAGAAAGTTATTCTCAAGATATGAATGTGCCGCAGGACTTAAAGGAACACTATTGAACACTTCTTACTTAAAACTTACATTTACTATTTTAAAAAAATGAAATTAACGACCTTGAATGCAGTAAGTGATTTCTTTTTGACTTGAAGATATGATAAAAACTCATTAATTCAGATTCTACTTAATTTGAAATCTGTGATCATTTTCCAAGGCTGACATTTCACTTTGTATTTATCTTGGAATTTTTAGCTGAATAGATGAATAACTTAACGAAGATGTTGGTGAGTATTTAACCTTTCTGAAAGAGACAATGTAATCTTATAAGACTCTGGAAACTTTTTTACATGCAAATTGATGCTGTTATGTATGAACTCACCTTGTCTGTTAGATTGCTTAGCATAATTTGTTTATACAAATAGACTTTTCACTACCCTAACATACATAACTCCAGCTAATTGTTGGAGACTTAGGATTGGAAATGTTTATTCTTCACTTACCCATTAGACAAGTATCTGTTGAGGGAAATAGGTCCGAGGTTCTGTGAAGGGAGTTGCAAGCAACATAGCCCTTCTTGCAGATGCTATGTCGATTCTAGTGCAATGATTATTTTATTTGATTTTGATTTTTTATTGCCACTAGGGTTACCGTCGGGGCTTGGTGGCAGCACTATGAACCCACTGCCATCAGTGGCCATTTTCCTGAGAGAGAGAGAGAGAGAGAGAGAGAGAGAGGAATATAGACACCTGCAGACCTGCATCACCTCTCATGAATCTGCACCTGGGCTCTAGTGTGTAGTAATGGTAACATGTGTGCTTAAGCAGGCATGCTGCTGACTGGCCCCCTCTCATGCAATGCCTTTAAAATTTGTTTGATAGGGCAATCTCAGTGTTCTAGTGAGCAGAAGTATTTTAGAATGTGAAAGTAGTATGCATGAATACTTACAAATTGCATGAAAATACTGTTTCACTAACAGCAGGTACATGAAATGATTCAAAAATAAATTTTGATATTAGAAGTAATTACAGGTTTTAATAATGACTCAGTAGGTCAGTCCTCATTGTCACCTGCTGGAAACCACATTGCCTTAGTGAGGCAAGAGTCCAGTGCACATAGAGGAAAAAGCTTACATGCTAATGCATATAATAAATGATACTTCATCATTTTTGCAGGTGAGTAGTATTCAATACCACAACTTTTTTTACCATAATTTTCTTTTTAAATTTTTTATTAGTGATTTAATTAGTGGTTTACAAAACTATGAAATATCAGGGGTATAATTCCATACCAATCCCACCACCAGGGTTTCGTGATCCCATTCCTCCCATTGGAAACTGCAGAAGATCACCCAAGGTCACAGATGTTGGTTGACTATTATTTGTATGACTATATATCCATTTTTTTCCTGTGGTCCTGCCTTCTATTTTCTTCTAAGTCACACCTACATCTATTGCTACTTCTGAATGTCCTTCTCTATTCCTCTTCTGTCTCTGGGACCTGATAAGAATTGGATTTCAGAACCCTCTGGTCATCTTCCCCTAACATTTCTCCCCCTCTGGGAGTATGGACCAAAATTCTTTATGGGGAACAGAAGATGGGAGTTCGGCTTCTGTAATTGCTTCTCTACTGGACATGGGTGTTGGCAGGTCAATCCATACCCCCAGCCTGTTTCTATCTTTCCCTAGTACCACAACTTTCTTAAACCTTCATGTGTTTTTGGATATGTAGATTGCTTCCAAGTTTGGACTTTTATAAGTAGTGCTGCTATGAAAAAAATGTGTACTACTCGGTTGTAAGAAATGATGAAATCACATCTGTCATGTCTCGGAGGGATGTTGAAGGAGTCATGGTAAGTGAGATATCTCAGAAGAAGTGTGATGGAAACTGAATGGTCTGGGTGGAACTTAAGAAACAAGGAAAGGAAGGATAGAAACAAGGTGAAACTGGGACCAGGTGTGGTCATGGCAACCAAGTCAAGGACTTGGAGGATGGTGGGCAGGGGTCGAGGGCCTTGAAGATCCAGTGTGTGGTGGTGGAGAAGGAATTAAACTGACAGATTAGTGTGCAGACATGTTGGTATGCTTCTAATTCTGCTTCTAAAAACCCCTTCTGTTTCATTGGTTTAATCCCCCCTGCTTAACACTGTATTCTATTTACATAACCACTGTTAACTAAGCACCACCCTGCCTGCAGGGCATTGGTTTAATCCCCACTGGTTCAGGATGTCTTTTTGCTCTGCCCCCAAACAGAATTAATCCAGACCTAAAGACACCAAGACATGTCATACTTAGAATGGAAAGGAATAAGGATAAAGAAAGGATCCTCAAGGCTGCAAGAGAAAAACAAAGAGTCACCTACAAAGGAAAACCCATAAGAGTAGCAGCAGACTTCTCCATACAAACACTACAGGCCAGAAGAGAATGGCAAGATATCTATCGAGTGCTCAATGAGAAAGGCTTTCAGCCAAGAATACTATATCCTGCTAGACTGTCATTCAGACTAGATGGAGGCATCAAAACCTTCTCAGACAAGCAACAGTTGAAGGAATCAACTATCACCAAGCCTGCCCTGAAAGAAGTTCTGAAAGGTCTCCTATAAACAATCAGACCACCACAAATAGGACATATATCAAAACACTCTAAAACTCTGCAAGAATGATGTTAAAATATCTTCAGTATTTGATATCAATAAATGTCAATGGCGTGAATTCACCTATTAAAAGACACAGAGTAGGAAGATGGATCAGAAAACACAACCCAACAATATTCTGTCTACAAGAAACCCACCTAACTCAACAAGACAAACACAGACTTAAGTGAAAGGATGGAAAACTATCATACAAGCCAATGGCCCACAAAAAAAGGGCAGGAACATCTATTCTCATATCTGACATGATAGACTTTAAAATAGATAAGATTAAAAAAGATAGGAATGGACACTACTTAATTCTCAGAGGATCAGTCAATAAAGAGGACTTAACAATTATTAACATCTATGCACCCAATGAGAAGCCATCTAAATACATCAAACTTCTACTGAAAGAGCTACAGCAATGTATTAACAGTAACACAGTCATAGTAGGGGACTTCAACACCCCACTCTCTCAACTTGAAAGATCATCCAGGCAGAAAATCAATAAAGACATAAGGGAGCTAAATGAAGAGATAGATAAACTAGAACTATTGGATATTTTCAGAGTCATTCATCCCAAGAAACTGGAATACACATTTTACTCAAATCCACATGGGTCATTCTCAAGGATAGACCATATGTTAAGCCACAAAGACAGCATCAGCAAATTCAAGAGCATTGAAATCATCCCAAGCATCTTCTCAGACCACAGTGGAATTAAACTAACACTTAACAATCAACAAAAGATTAGTAACAGTCCCAAAATGTGGAGGCTCAGCAGTACACTTCTTAACAACCTCTGGGTCAAAGAGGAAATCAAGGAAGAAATCAAAATGTTTCGAGAGTTCGATGAAAATGAAGACACAAGCTATCAAAATATTTGGGACACAACTAAAGCAGTCCTAAGAGGGAAGTTCATAGCTATACAAGCACACATTAGGAAACAAGAAAAAGCACAAATAAACAGCCTGATTGCACATCTTAAAGACCTAGAAGAAGAACAACAAAGGAACCCTAAAGCAACCAGAAGGACAGAAATCACTAAAGTTAGGGCAGAAATAAATAACATTGAGAATAGGAAAACCATACAAAAGATCAACGAAAGTAAATGTTGGTTCTTCGAAAGAGTAAACAAAATCGACAAACCTTTAGCCAGACTCACAAAACAAAAAAGGGAGAAGACCCAAATAAATCGGATAGTAAATGAAAGAGGAGATATCACAACAGACACCGCAGAAATTCAACATATCATGCAAGGCTTCTATGAACAACTATATGCCACAAAGCTAGAGAACCTGGAAGAAATGGACGATATCCTAGATACCTACCCACTTCCAAAACTAAGTAAAGAGGAAGTGGATAACATGAACAGGCCCATCACAGCTCGTGAAATTGAAACAATTATCAAAAATCTCCCCAAAAATAAAAGTCCTGGACCAGATGGTTTTACAAATGAATTCTACAAAACTTTCAAAGAAGAACTAATACCTCTACTTTTAAAAGTCTTCCAGAAGATTGAAGACACTGGAATACTCCCTACCAGCTTCTATGAAGCCAACATCACCCTGATACCAAAAGCAGACAGGGACACAACCAAAAAAGAAAACTACAGACCAATATCTCTGATGAACATAGATGCAAAAACACTGAACAAAATTCTAGCCAACTGAATACAGCAGTATATCAAAAAGATTGTTCATCATGACCAAGTGGGGTTTATCCCAGGCATGCAAGGTTGGTTTAATATACATAAATCAATCAATGTGATCCACCACATCAACAAAAGCAAGACCAAAGACCACATGGTCATATCAATAGATGCAGAGAAAGCCTTTGACAAAATACAACATCCCTTTATGATCAAAACACTACAAAAATGGGAATAGATGGAAAATTCCTGAAGATAGTGGAGTCTATATATAGCAAACCTACAGCCAACATCATACTCAATGGTGAAAAACTGGAAGCATTTCCCCTCAGATCAGGTACTAGACAGGGCTGCCCACTATCACCATTACTATTCAACATAGTGTTGGAAGTTCTTGCCATAGCCATCAGGCAGGAGCAAGGAATTAAAGGCATACAGATTGGAAGAGAAGAAGTCAAACTCTCTCTATTTGCAGATGACATGATAGTATACATGGAAAAACCTAAGGAATCCAGCAAGAAGCTTTTGGAAATCATCAAGCAATACAGTAAGGTGTCAGGCTATAAAATTAACATTCAAAAGTCAGTGGCATTCCTCTATGCAAACACTAAGTTAGAAGAAGTTGCAATCCAGAAATCAATTCCTTTTACTATAGCAACAAAAACAATCAAATATCTAGTAGTAAATCTAACCAAGGAAGTGAAAGACTTGTATACTGAAAATTATGAGTCACTACTCAAAGAAATTGAAAAAGACACAAAGAAGTGGAAAGATATTCCATGTTCATGGGTTGGAAGAATTAACATCATCAAAATGAATATATTACCCAGAGCCATCTACAAATTTAATGCTAACCCCATCAAAATTCCAAGCACATTTTTTAGGAGAATAGAAAAAATGCTACAAATGTTTATCTGGAACCAGAAAAGACTTTGAATTGCCAAAACAATCTTGAGAAGAAAGAATAGAACTGGAGGCATCACACTCACAGATCTCAAACTGTATTATAGGGCCATTATCATCAAAACTGCTTGATACTGGAACATGAATAGACACACTGACCAGTGGAATACAATTGAGAGCCCAGAAATGAGGCCCCACACCTATGGACATCTAATCATTGACAAAGGGGCCCAGACTATTACATGGGGAAAGCAGATTCTCTTCAACAAATGGTGTTGGAAACAATGGGTTGAAACATGCAGAAGAATGAAACTGAATAACTGTATTTCACCGAATACAAAAGTAAATTCCAAGTGGATCAAGGACTTGGATGTTAGACCACAAACTATCAAATAGAGGAAAATATTGACAGAACTCTTTTCTGCATAAATTTTAAAGACATTTTCAATGAAACGAATCCAATTACAAAGAAGACTAAGGCAAGTATAAACCTACGGGACTACATCAAATTAAAAAGCTTCTTCACAGCAAAAGAAACCACTACCCAAACCAAGAGACACCTCACAGAACGGAAGAAGATCTTTACATGCCATACATCAGATAAGAGTTTAATAACCAGACTCAACAACAAGACAACAAATAACCCCATCCAAAAATGGTGGGAGGACATGGACAGAATATTCACCACAGAAGAGATCCAAAAGGCCAAGAAACACATGAAAAAATGCTCCAAGTCTCTGATTGTCAGAGAAATGCAAATAAAGACAACAATGAGATATCACTTCACTCCTGTGAGAATGTCATACATCAGAAAAGGTTAACAGCAGCAAATGCTGGAGAGAGTCTGGGGTCAAAGGAACCCTCCTGCACTGCTGGTGGGAATGTCAATGGGTCCAGCCTCTGTGGAGAACTCTCAGAAGGCTAGAAATGGACCTACCTTATGACCTTGCAATTTCTCTCCTGGGGATATATCCTAAGGAACCCAACACATCCATCCAAAAAGATCTGTGTACACATATGTTCTTGGAAGCACAATTTGTAATAGCCAAAACCTGGAAGCAACCTAGGTGTACAACAACATATGAGTGGCTGAGCAAGTTGTGGTATATATACACAATGGAATACTACTCAGCTGTAAAAAATGGTGACTTCACCGTTTTCAGCCGATCTTGGATGGACCTTGAAAAATTCATGTTGACTGAAATAAGTCAGAAACAGAAGGATGAATATGGGATGATCTCACTCTCAGGCCAAAGTTGAAAAACAAGATCAGAAAAGAAAACACAAGTAGAACCTGAACTGGAATTGGCGTATTGCACCAAAGTAAAAGCCTCTGGGGTGGGTGGGGAGAATATAGGTCCATGAAGGATGATAAATGACATAGTGGGGGTTGTAAAATGTATTGTTAAATGGGAAACTGGGGAATGTTATGCATGTACAAACTATTGTATTTACTGTTGGATGTAAAACATTAATTCCCCAATAAAGAAATAAATTTAAACAAAAAAATGCTGGACGCAGCCATGATTTCTAGAGACATCCAGAAACAATTGAAAAAATGTTTTTTCCTCTTTTGATATTTTTATGTCTTGGTATTAATGTGAAACATTTAATCCTGAAAACTGTATGAGTTATGAGTGGGGCAGATAGTGCAATGATTATGTTAATGATTCTCATGCCTGAGGCTTCTAACCATGGTTGTTCTGTTTACCTTTCCACATTTTATTGAGTTTAAACTGTTTTAACAACCTTGAAATCATACTAGAAAGGACTTCCAATTATAATGGAGTTATCAATTATAGTAAACTTTTAATCTGCTACGTTTTGTTTGATAAGTAAGTGAATTACAGCTGTCAAGTCTTCACATGAAAAAGCATCTGCTCAAATGGAATCCCTGGAAATCCATTTGGACCCCTGTTCTCTGACGTTGCCCACAAGATGGCATGACTACAGCAGCCCCTCCCGAATCCAGTGATGTGACCTGGCACGACCTGAAGAAACAGATTCACAGACTCCAAAGCTCACTCTCTACAGAAAAGTGGAATTCTGGTGGCTGACATTCCCCATTGAGACAGACTTGCAGTGGTTCATCCCCTGGCATTTCTTCTGTGGTCATCTGCTTTGTACTGACTCCTCTATCAGACTTACTGGTACACCTCTTGGACACTTTACACAACTTTACAGCAGTTTCCCTTTACGCTGCTGGGTTTCTCAAAGACTGACTGCAGCCAGCTGCCTTGGGACTCTATAGGACACACCCCCTCACCTGCAGGCTCTGTCCCAGAGGCAGAAAACTCCCCCTCCTTACTAGGTCATGCCCACAGAGGCAGGAAATGCCCTTTGAGGCAAGAGATGCTCACAGAGGCATGAAGCGCCCCCCAGAGGCAATAGATGCCCCCAGAGGCAAGAAATGCCCTTTCGCCTGCTAAGCCTTGCCCTTTGAGGCAGGAAACGCCCCCCTCAGGCCTCCCCTTGGCATCACACTGGTTCTTGCTGCTCTCCTATTTTGTTCCTCCATGTCTTATGCCAGTTCTTTTGAAAACGCCTGTATGATATAGATTTCTGTTCACCCCACACTCCTGATACTGTGGCCATTAGTTAAAAAGAAAGGGGCAATTGTTGGTATGCTTCTAATTCTGCTTCTAAAAACCCCTCTGTTTCATTGGTTTAATCCCCCCTGCTTAACACTGTATTCTATTTATATAACCACTGTTAACTAAGCACTGCCCTGCCTGCAGGGCATTGGTTTAATCCCCACTGATTCATGATGTGTTTTTGCTCCGCCCCCTCTCGTAGTACACCCTGATTTGCACCAGTCACTTTTCTCTCCACCCTCTCTACATCACATACTGTTTCCACCCTACTTGGCCAGTATATATAAGGATAGGATTGTGAGTATGTCTAGTTTAGTATAGTTTAGTTTAGCTTAGCTTGGCTTAGATTGTGCTGCGTTCCACATGAATAAAGACTGATCTGTGTACCACTCAGCCATGAGTCCCTGGTTGTCTGTCTCTGCCCACAAAGCTAGTCCAGCACAGACATGTCATGAGGAGATAAGAAATTGAACTTAAGTGATAGCAGCTGTCTTGTAAAACATTATTTCTAAAATAAAATTATTCTTTTAAGTTAAAGTAGAGGGTCTGTATTAAGAAGTTAGAATTTATATAATAGATCCTTGAAAAGTCAACTGAAAGTTTTAAAACAGGAGTCTGGCATAAATCTGGTTTACATTTTTTAAATTTAGTTTTTATATTTTGTTTATTCATTGGGTAGAGACAGAAAGAAATCAAGAGTGAAGGAGGAGTTAGAGAAGGAGAGAAATAGAGATACTTGCAATCCTGCTACACTCTCACAAAGCTTCCCCCTGCAGGTGGGAACTTGGCACTTGGAGCTGGCTGGGCTTGTGCTCATTGTAACATGACTACTCAACCAGGTTGGCTACTACCCAGCCCCTGACCAACAATTTATAAAGAGATTGGGAGAGTTCCAGCAAGGTGGCTGCCTAGCAGCTAGCCTGTGTACACTTCAGACCCACAACAAAGTGTGTGATAAACCTGCATGAAAAAAGAGAGCCTACAAGGGGCCAGCACATGGCTCACACAATGCAGTGCATACTACCCTGCAGAAGGACTTGGGTTCAAGTCCCAGATCGCCACATGGATGCAAACGCAGAGAGGAAGTTCATGAGCAGTGGAACAGTGTTGTGGCATTTTTCTTTCTCTCTCTGTCACTCACTCCATCTTTGTCTCTGAACATCTGTCTAAAAATTAAAAAAACAAAAACACAAATAAGAAACAGAAAACGAAAGGAATGTGCTCGGAGCAGAAGAATCATGCAGGTAGGGGCCCAGAGATAACCCTGGTGCCAAAGTCAATAAAGCAAGCAAGCAAGCAAATGCATAAAAGCAGAGGAGAACTCCTACAGCCAAGAAGTGAATAAACTAGCGGTTCAAGAGAGGAGGAAGCAGGTAGAGCAGTCCAGTCGCAGTAGGACCGCAGTGCAGGACAGCAGGTCCTTGTGGAAGCCGTGAGGACAGCTTACTTGGGAAGTGCAGAGTGAGTTCCCAAGTCCAGAGCATGGCTGTTTTGACAGCTGATTCTCACTCTGAAGGATGAGATCCTGGTCCACAGATTAGGACCCATTGTGACCGGCAAACACTGTGACGGCAGGTAGTCAGACTATTTATCTGTAATAGAGGACATCCCACTCCAAAGAGCACCTTTTCCCACTCCATTCTAGTTAATTGAGGGTCCTCAGCAGAGACCGTCAAGACACAGGTACCATGAGGACGCACACACACACACATTTTTCTCCAACTGTTCTAGACAAGAACCCTGAAAATGACCCCTTGAGAATGTCATGCATCAGAAAAGGCAGCAACAACACGTGCTGGAGAGGCTGTGGGGAGGAAGTAACCCTCTTGCACTGATGGTGGGAATGTAAATTGGGCAAACCCCTGTGGAGAGCAGTGTGGAGAATCTTCCCAAGACTAGAAATGGACTTTCCTTCTGACTTTCCTAATAACTTATAGTCTTATAAGTCACTATTTATTCAGTATGACAGGGGGAAATAGACTGAAGGTCTTGAGTTCTTTAAATGCATAGATTTAAGTTCTGAATATGTATTCCTTTAGTGTAAACAATGTTTTAAATTTGTAAACTGAATTCTAACACTGAGGTTAAGCTGCTAATGTGTTTCTAAAAATAACTTTTTTGAAGTATTAAATCACCTATAATATTAGACCAGGTAGATCAGAAGCAACTGGTCATGTCAGTATCTAAAATATAATTATCTATAAATAGCATTAAATGGCATAAATCATGGTGAGGTCATGTATGGTACAGTAAATCCTAACCATGGGGTTTTCAAAGTAAATCAAACTCCTAAATACCTTGGTTATAATAATAATAATCATTATCTAGTGTCTTCTTAAACTCTAAATCAGCAAGCAATATTCCTTATTCTCTATAAAATTCATGTTTCTCTCAGTTCTGAGTCCTCTGGGACTTGGCTCATGCTTCTTCTCTTGATCCCCTTCCCTGGGAGGCTGCCTCTGCTGACCTCAGCCAAATGAACACAACCAGTGTCACCTCCCATGTTTCACTTCAGACTTTATCCAGAGACGCCAAGCCTGAAAAGTCAATCTTCTAACTCCAGTCATCTGCCACCAAGTTGAAGACGCTACCATGAGATCACTCTGACCTCCCAGAGCAGACAACCTCACTAATGTGTCCTGGAACCCCACCTCCCCAGAGCCCTGCCCCACTAGGGAAAGATAGAAACAGGTTGGGGGTGTGGATCCACCTGCCAACATCAATGTTCTGCTGAACAGCAATTACAGAAGCCAGACCTTCCACCTTCTGCTCCCCATAAAGAAGTTTGGGCCATACTCCCAGAGGAATAAAGAATAGGGAAGCTCCCCATGGAAGGGCTGGGGCGCAGAACTCTATAGTGGTAGGAACTGTATGGAATTGTATCCCTATTATCTCACAATCTTGCTAATCATTACTAGATCACTAATAATTTTTTAAAGAGAGATAGAAAGAACCCTGGAAACAGCACACTGGTTGTGCACACAAGGAAATGGAAAGATGCTCCATGTTTGTCGGAGGCTTAAAATGGCTCTCCTGCACAGAGCAGTATACAGACACAATGCAAAGCCTATTTCTCTAACTTCCATTTAGATTTAATGAACTGAAAAATTTTGCCTCTGCACAAAACTGTGAGCCATTTATTCAGGAGTAACTGGGAACTGTGAAGGGAGAGGCGGAATGTCTACCTGTCTCTGCTCCTGGGCACCTGTCAGAGGTCCCATGCAATACTACAAATGAAAAGTTGCCTTTGGTGTCCCTCGCAGAATGGCATGGAGCTGACAAAACACCTCACCTGAGTCACCCATTTCCTTCCTTCCTTCCTTCCTTCCTTCCTTCCTTCCTTCCTTCCTTCCTTCCTTTCTTTCTTTTTTTCATTTATTTATAAAAAGGAGACATTAATAAAACCATAGGATAAGAGGGGTACAACTCCACACAATTCCCACCACCAGAACTCTGTATCCCATCCCCTCCCCTGATAGCTTTCCTATTCTTTATCCCTCTGGGAGCATGGACCCAGGGTCATTGTGGGGTGCAGAAGGTGGAAGGTCTGGCTTCTGGAATTGCTTCCCCACTGAACATGGACATTGACAGGTGGATCCAATACTCCCAGCCTGCCTCTCTCTTTCCCTAGTGGGGTGGGGCTCTGGGGAATCGGAGCTCCAGGACACATTGGTGGAGTTGTCTGTCCTGGGAAGTCTGGTTGGCATCATGCTAACATCTGGAACCCGGTGGTTGACAAGAGAATTAACATACAAAGCCAGACAAATTGTTGACCAGTCATGGACCTACAGGCTGGAATAG
Organism: Erinaceus europaeus; assembly: GCF_950295315.1. NCBI lineage: Eukaryota > Metazoa > Chordata > Mammalia > Eulipotyphla > Erinaceidae > Erinaceus > Erinaceus europaeus. The sequence continues at coordinate 149,009,524 of NC_080165.1, read as the reverse complement.
TGCAGATGAAGAGTTGGGGGGGGGGTCCTCCATTTTGTAGATAGCTAGTAGACATATTTTAGTTATATTCCAAAGGGTTTGTGGCTATACTAGTGTTTTTGTTTGTTTGTTTGTTTTTTGTTTTGTTTGTTTGTTTGTTTTTACCCCTGAGCCTGAAATCTAATATGCAGGTGGATCCAAGTTATTGTCTGGGGAGATGATGTCATGGTTGGGAAAGGACACAGGCTCCTAAGCTGAATATGGGCCCTAGATCACATCAAATCGATGGGGTTTACAGTCAACAATATGTATACCCCTTTCCCTTATTAGGGAGCTACTCTCTTCCCTGACCCAGCTTTCTGGTCCTTTCCCAGCCATTTACTTTCTTATGCACATGACCTTCAAGTGGAACCAACTCCCATGCATTGGAGAAAATTCTGATAGTCATGGCGTCTTGTGTCTCTGTCTCTTTTTATCTGAAAAAATTTCCAGAGCAGTGAAGGCACAGTGATGGCAAAAAAGCATTTGTTAGCACTAGTGAGTCTTCATGGAAAAATCAGTACAGAATTGTTACTAGGACTGGCTTTCAAAGCACATTTACATCAGTTACCAGGGAAAGATACAATACGGAAAACTGATAAAATGATCAGGAATATAGGGAAAAAAAATCAACAGATGGTGGTTTTACAAGACCTAAGAAACTTTAATGATATCTTGTAAAGTTTTTATACTTTGTTTAATTAATACACATTTATTTATTTTATTTTATTTTTAGCTTTATTTAGCTTGATAGGACTGAGAGAAATCAAGGAGGAAGGGGGGATAGAAAAGGCAAGAGAAAGGGGCCAGATGGTGGTGGGTCAAACACTCACATTACAGTGTGCAAGGACCAGGGTTCAAGCCCCTGATCTCCACCTGCAGGGGGAAAGCTTCATGAGTGGTGGAGCGATGGGGCTTCAGGTATCTCTCTGTCTAATTATTTTCCTCTCCTCTCTCAATTTCTTTCAGTCTCTATTCAATAATAAATAAATAAACATATTTTGAAAAAAAATTAAAATCAGGTTAAAAGCAAGCAAGCAAACAAACAAGAGAGAAAGAAAGAGAGAAAGAAAAAAGTCAAGAGAGATGCAGCCCTGCCTCACCACTTGTAAAGCTTCCCCTGCAGGTGGGAACCAGGGCTTGAACCTGGGTCCTTATGCATGGTAACATGTGCACTTAACCAGGTACGCTACCGCCTGACCCCAATAAACATTTATATACTATTATATATATATGTAGTTCTATTATTGCACACTGTACATATTTTAAATTTTTATTGAAAATTTTTGTTTTAAAAAATAGCTATCCTAAAGCATTAAAGCAATGGGCATGGTGTCTTACTTAATTTTAAAATTGACGCAATTTTAATTTTTGACATGATCAGTTTAAATCTATCATCTGAGCGCTAGTTTATTTCCAATGACCACACATTAGTGAAAGATACTATAGGGTTTCTAAAGAGACAGGTAACCAGTTTTGTTGCTGTTCATCTAACTTATTATTTTATTGGGGGCCTAATGGCTTACAGTGCAGTTGTTAGCACATGATAACAAAACACAAAGTGAAACTTGGGCTCAGTGCATCATAGCAGCACAGGACTATGGAGAAGGGCCCAGGGGAGGATGGAGGTGTCGGGGTTCTCACATATGGTGGGGGAATGGACCTCAGTCGGGGTGAGAGTGTTTTGCAGACACCGATCACAGGGAGATGAGAAATTTTAACTATTACATAAAAATGAACTGAAGAGTATAGGATTCTTTTAGGGAATGGTGATTCCATATACAAACAAATGTAATTCATGAGTAATGACCAAGAACTAAAAAAAACCTTTTAATTAAGCAGTCGATTTACCTTAGTCTGGTCAGATGCCATCACCTTAACTTATCAAAATAAAGACCACAGACCACGCTGGAGGGAAGTGTAGACTAAACTCTGGCCAGCTCCAGTCTGTGAGGCAAATCAGACCGTGTAACACCTCCTTGTATACAACTCACAAGCTAAGAATAATTACATTTACAAGTAGTGCAATTAAGTCAAATGCAAGATAATATTTTTAACATGAAAAATTAAATGAAGTTTGATTTTGGTCTGAACAGATAAAAGTTCTGTTAGAACACAGATTTATCACTCACATACTATCATGGCTGCTTATGACAGTGTCAGAGTTAGTGACTATGACAGAGGCCTGTGAAACTTAAAATATTTATTGCCTAAATCTTGCCAGAAAAACACTTTGTCAACCCATGATTTACAGTACAGATGAGACAGAAAATGTTACTTGAAATGATATATGTAATCACTGATAACAGAGATTAACCACAAAGGAAAACAACTCAATAAATATTTCTGTTCTTATCTTTTTCTCAATTTTCTACATGAATTTTGGACCGTCATTTAAAAATAATTTTAAAAACTCAGAGCACATTAATATCCTTAAATACGAATGTATTTACTTCTTAGGCTTTTATTTATAAATATACTAATTTATATATTTGATTTTTATTGAATCAGTGTTCTGTCAAATATCTCTAAGTTGGTACTAATTCAAAGTTTTTAAGGCTAATATTTATAAATTTATTAGATTACTATAGTGGGGGGAAGGTGGTGTTGCACTTGGTTAAGCGCACACATTACAGTGTGCAAAGACCTGGGTTCAAGCCCCTGGTCCTCACCTGCAGGGGAAAATGCTTCACAAGTAGTGAAGAAGGTCTGTAGGTGTCTGTCTGCCTCTATCTCCCCCTTCTCTCTCAATTTCTCTGTCTCTATTCACTAATAAATAGTTAAATATATTTTAAAATATGACTATAGGAGCTATTTGATAGCATTATATAATGGTAGCATCTTTAATTCATAGAATTGCCTTGCACTAAAATGTTCTGTCTTTGAAAATCCAAGCATTTGAAGCAAATAGGGAAACTTGAATTTTGCCTTGCGTGTGGTCATACTTACTATTTAGAACTCCGATACATTGGGCAATTTAGTTCAGTAGTTGAGTACAAGTTGTTTTATAAGAAATCATCATAGATGAAATATGTAAAGTAATCACCAAGTCCCACAAATGGAGAAATTGTGTCTTTTAAAATTACTTTTATTCTCCTTAGAGTTAAATGAAGATTGTAACCAGTGGTCAGTTACTGTGTTTCAAACTGAATTTAACATTCTCTTTTCCAGAAAATGATTAAAATTTTATTTTTAAAATTATGTTTATGAGTGAGAGACAGCAGAATGTTACTTGACTCCTGATTTATGGGCCAAGGAATGAGTCTGGGGCCTCAGGCATGCACATTTTGTGAGCTATCTGAGATATCTCCCAAGTCCTTGATAAATATTTTCTATATTTTCCCATTTTGACAGAATTTAAATCAGATTTTTACAGTTTAAAATTTTACTGGGGCCACTCTGTGGAGCAAACCCACTGCCGTGAATGAGGCCCTTGGGTCAAGGGTCAGTTCACCACCTGGCAGATTCATGAGTGCTGATGTAGTGTCTCTCCTCTCTCAGCCTCTCTGTTACTTACCCTTTATCCAGGGAAATGAAAAAGAGCAAAAATGGCCATCAGTAGTGGGAGGCTCCTGCTTACACTTACTTGAGCCTCAGTAATAACCCTGGTGGCAAAAATAAAATTAGCAAGTATCATGTTAATATAAACTACAAAGTCATAGGGTTATAATTCTGATCTAAAATTTACATTCTGGTTCACAGAGAAAACTCAGCCACTTACAACACCAACTTGCCTACCTGGTCGACTGGAAGCTAAAGATTTAATATCAAGCACCACCTAATGCCAGAACTGGTCAGTGTTCTGACTTCCTTTCTCTCTCTTTCTCTCTCTCTCTGTATGTCTTTATTTCCCTGTCTCTGTCTCTCAAAATAAAACCTTTTAAAAGTAAACATTGTAAAAAATAGAGTAAACATAGTTTTATTATTGAATATAATTTCTGTGCTGGCAAGCACGTAGTTTTCCCCCGATATTAAATAATTAATGTATTGTTTTCTTTTGCCTATTACTAAATAGATAAATGTTTCTTTTAAAGCAGTATGGAAACAGTATTCAAATCATCACTCAATTATATGAGTTTAAACACATCTGCATTTGTATAATATAATGGAAAAACTAGCTCTCCTCCAAAACTGCCCAAATGACTATTTCCTCTGTGACACTCCTTTCAACTACTAGATGGAAATATGTTGATAGTGGTAGAATCATAACTTTCCAAGTTATGAATATAAATTATTGCACATATATAAATTATATAGCTACAAATGTACATCATAGATATATATATATATATATATATATATATATATATATATATATATATATATATATATATATATATATATATATATATATATATGCTGGGCTAGCTTCGCTGAGAAAGAGAGACAAGAAACTTGTGGCTGTGTGGTAATACAATTCTTTATTGATGCAGATGCCCCAGAGTCGGATGTGAGCACAGCAGGTTTAGGCCCTGTGAAGCTAGCAAAATGGCCACCTCCCGCTATGCACATGAGCCCTTCTCCACGTCTTCTTCAGGTTGGGACATGGAAGAGAAAGAGAGAGAGAGAGGGAAGAAGAGAGAGCAGAAACAGAAGTGACTTTTATAGGAGAATTCCTGAAGTGGCAATTCGGGACGGAATTGGCTAGGGAAGAGGATGGAGAAAAGAAAAAGGCATTCTGGGAAGGTAGAAAGCTGGTGGGATTAGCAATACCCTGAGGGAATAATGTGATGGGGATCTGTAAATAATACTTGCATGGAAATAGAGTGGTTTGTGGGCCCTGCCAATGTTCAACTACATCTGCACAATTTCCCAGCATATATATGCTGGGAAATTATATATATATAATTTGAATCAGCTTCTATATTACAGCTGGTGAAATACAAAAATCCAGTCTGCTTTACAATATCATCCAAATTTTTCCTGAGAGTGGGGATGAGAGCATGACATAGTCGTCCTCAAAGATGATGACAAAGCAAATATTTCTTTGTGGGAAGAGCACAGGAGGGGATTTGGTCCAGACATGGGCCTTTAATCATTCTAGTGTTTTTGTGTGAACAAAAGAGAACATTAATTTGGAATGTTGGTATAGTTTTAACTCCTGCTTGCTCAAGCCCTAAGCCTTGGTACATATATTTGTTTTTGTCCCCTTTTTCATGTTTGCCCTTTGTGACAAGATCTGAAGGGTATCTATCCATGTCTTTTTGCCAATGTGACTTTGCCCATTTTTTTTTATTATTGCTTTCAGTTTTGAGGCAGTCTAACTAGATGCTCAGGTGCACCTGACATTTTTGTGCTCATCCTTACATTGCTGGAACTAAGAAGAGTAGGTGTTTCTTAGTTTTATGTGAATTCCTGGATCATCTAAGGAATATACATACAAACTTGGCAGTGTTGTCACGAGTGTTGTTGCTAACATTTATATATAACAATATATATTTGCTTAAAGATATCACAATGACCATAATTCTGCATGAAAGATGAAAGTGTAGGATATTATGAAAATGGAAACTATCTCTGTTTTAAAATACTATTTTCAAAGATATAATAGGTAATCCAATCTGACAGTAATTGACAATCTCATTTTTCTGGGAAAACTCACTCTGTCTAGTCCAAATTATCTCATCCATGCACATCATCATGTGGGACTTCTTTTTTCTATTATAAAAAGAGCATCTTTGTATAAAGGTGTTCTGTGTTCTTTTAATCTTTTTAATTTCAGTCCAGGGTCTACTCTTATTTCCAGTGGCTAGAATGACTCTTCCAGATCACAATGTGACCTCGTATTCCAAAGGCTATGTCACCACCACATTCTTTCTGTGAGAGCCAAGAAAATTGATACAGCTTGGTATCCATGGTACTTTGACAAAAATAGATATAAGTTTACTTAGTACAAAGTAATTTTAGTTGACCCTTGTAAGAAAGCACTGTTAAGATACTTAAAGCTTTGACATATTTTAATCTTACTGAAAGGACTGCTTTCATTCTAGCAAAGATACCATGCAGTGATCGTACTTTAGATTTAGTGACTTATTTGATTTAATAGGTTGGACTAAAGTGTTAATCAAGGGCTTGCAAGATAACTGACCTTAGAAGGTGTCTGCTTTCTCATATGTTGGACATAGGTTGCAGCTGGCCACACCTTTGGAGCTTCATTAGTGTGGTTTCTCTCTCTCAACTATATTCATTCATTCTCATTGCCCCTCCCCTCCCTCTTTTCCTCTGAAAAAAAAAAGGCCCAGAATAGAAAGGTCCAGCAATGACAAAAGTAGATGATAGATAAAGATGATGATAATAGATAGATAGATAGATGATAGGTAAATGGATGGAAAGATATTGGTAAAGCATAAACAATAAATGTCTTCCCCTCTTTTAATGTCTTAAGTATTAAATGACAGATTTACTTAAAATAATTATTTTGGGGGTCAGACAGTAGTGCAGCGGCTTAAGTTCACATAGTGTGCACGGACTGACATAAGGATCCCGGTTCGAGCCCCAGCTCTCCATCTGCAAGGGGATTGCTTCACAGGCAGTGAAGCAGATCTGCAAGTATCTGTCTTTCTCTCCCCCCTCTGTCTTCCATTCCTCTCTCAGTTTCTCTCTGTCTTATCTAACAACAACAGCAACAACACCAACAACAATGGAAAAAAGATGGCCTTCAGGAGCAGTGAATTCATGGTGTAGGCACAGAGCCCCAGCAATAACCCTGGAGGCAAATATATATATATTCTTTGTTTCTTTTGTTTGTGTTTCTAGTAGCAATGTTTGTTTTGTAAGTCAAAATCTTTTATCATTGATTAATATGAAACAACTTCTGGTGTTGTTTTACACTTCTTTTTTATTTTTAATTACTTTATTTTATCTTTTGTTGCCCTTTTTATTGTTGTTGTACTTATTATTGTTGTTATTGATGTCATAGTGGTTAGATAGGACAGAGAGAAATGGAGAGAGGACGAAAAGACAGATAGTGGGAGAGAAAGACATCTGCAGACCTGCTTCACCGCCTGAGAAGGGACTCCCCTGCAGCTGGGGAGCCAGGGGCTCGAACCGGGGTCCTCACACTGGTCCTTGCGCTTAGTGCCATATGCGCTTAACCCGTTACGCTATTGCCCGACTCCCCTGTTTACACTTCTAATATGTGAATAACGCTTGCCAGATGCCACATTCTTAGTGCCATCTCATGTATCAAAACCAAAAGCAAAAGCAAACAAGAAACTGCCCCTTTTCCCCACCTCCCTCTTTCTATTGCGACCACTGTAGTTCTCATCGTGCCTAATGTCTTTTTTTTTTTTTTTTTTGCCAGTTTGCTCTAGTTACATTTCACACATGAAGGAAACTTTCAGTCATGGGATTCTCTTTCTTATTTCACTGAACATAGTGGACCTCCATTAATTTTTGTCCCGAAGTTACCACTTCACCTCCTTAAGGGCAGAGTTATATCCCATCACGATTCCTTTATCCGGTCATCAGTTAGTGGACATTTAGATTTGAATATTTTAATTTCATGCTTCTTCTTCTTCTAGCGTTTGCCCTTCTTCCGTAGCCAGTCAACAGCGTCAGGTTGAAAGCTGTCAGGAGCTGCTTGTTGCTGGCTTGGAAAGTGACTGGGATCCATGTGGATTCAGTCGGCTAGGAAGGATCCTCAGTTTCCCCAATGAATGGGGACTCACGGGATGCACCACGAGAAGGTCGATCCAATGCATCCCATTTCATGCTTTTCATTACTAACTTAAATCATTTGTAGTTGCTCAGCATTTTTCTTCTGAAAAAGAAAAGCTTTACTGAGCATATTTGTTGCCAGGTTGCCAGCTGAAATGCCTCACAGTTCAGTCAGTCCCGTGCTTTGTTGTTGTAAAAGACACTTGGGCCGCTAATTTTTGTGTATTAGATATAAAGTCACATTTTTGTCACACATGGCTAAGTATGAAAATGAACATAAAAGGGAACTCAAGATGGGTTTTTTATTATCTAGAGTTTAGAATGATGATATTTATTTCTTTTGTAACTTTTATCAGACAAATGAATAGTTATTGCTTACATTTTTATACTTTCAAGGAGGTTGCCATAGAAACCCACAGAGCTATATCACCATTAGCCCAGCATATAAATGAGGAAACAGAGATTCAGGAAGCTCGAAGATACTGCCAATACCCTTCCCGTATCTCTCTGACATATAGAGATTTTACACATGCCAGCTTGCTTTCAAACTGCCGGTCAATGTGAACTTCTGCTTTGCTAGTCTCAGTCCCCAAAATGACTGATTTATCACAATGAAATTCTATGTGACTTTGCTTCCATCAAGAGAACCACTTGCAGGGATGAGGGTTCAACAATGGTCGCATAATCTCAGAACCCATTAGTTCTGCTCTCAGCTGAAAAACACGGCAACTGCTTGGCCTGATAAAACATGGAGTTTTGTCTTTCAAAGGCATGCATGCCAAGCCAGCTGGGGCATGAATCTCTCAAGAGCAGGGGAACTAATCTGAAGAACTGTTGTATTCTTCGTATGAATTGTCATTATATGGTTATTCCCCCTGATAGACAGGAAAGGATTCAGGGGGTACAAGTAAGGAGGTCCACCTTGACATCAGTACTACTGGGGAATTTTTGGTTCTGTAGTCCACCTCTTTAAACTCTACTAAATTAGAGGTCTTGGTTCTCTGGAATAGGAACTAACCTGGCAAGTTATCTGCTTTTCTATTTGAGGACAAAGGACGATGGAACCTGACTTAAGATGATAGGATACAAGGAAAGGGCATCTTGGGTGATAAAGGATGGAGTGAATGCATATAAACTAAGGTTTCAGAGCCAGCTGTGCTAGTGAAGTTCCAGCTCATTCCACACTGCATACTCAGTATCGTTTGACAAAAGAACTTGTGAGTTAATGGCAGGATGGAATGGGATATAAGTGCATCTGAGTAGTGCAAGGTGAAGACTGTACCAATGTGCTACAGACATCTTACCTGTAACCACTGGAGATATATATATATATATATAATATTTTATTTATTAATTTCCTTTTTGTTGCCTTTGTTTTTATTGTTGTAGCTAGTATTATTGTCGTCATTGTTGGATAGGACAGAGAGAAATGGAGAGAGGAGGGGAAGACAGAGAGGGGGAGAGAAAGACAGACACCTGCAGACCTGCTTTACCGCCTGTGAAGCGACTCCCCTGCAGGTGGGGAGCCCTGGGCTGGAACCGGGATCCTTACGCCGGGTCCTTGTGCTTTGCGCCACGTGCGCTTAACCCGCTGCACTACCACCTGACTCCCAAGATATATATATTTTATGGCCACCAAGGCAACACTATAAACCCACTGCTTCTGGTGGCCATTATTCCCCCACCCCCTGCTTTGTCCCTTCTATTTTATTTGGTAGAACAGGGAGGGGATGATTGCAAGAGAGTAAGACATCCACCTGCAGATCTGCGTCACATTTGCATAGCATCTCCTCTGCAGGTGGGGAGCCGGCTCTCAAACCTGGGCCTTGCACATGGTAGGCAGTGTGTGTGCTCCACCAGGCATGTGACTGCCCAGTACTTGAGATCAGTATTTTGATGTACCCTGAAACATCTTCCAATATATAGGATTTGCAGATCTTTGATTAATACAACCCTTTTAAGAAAAGGCTGACATTAATACTTACTCTTGGCCCCCCTCCTCCAAAAAAAAAAAAGTGTGTAGATTAGGAAATGCTATTAAAGTACCTTAGTTCTCTCATCGTAGACTGGGATAACTTCAAGTAGATTATCTTCTGTATATTTATTTATTTGGATGGCTCCTGCAGGACATCCATCTGCAGATATTTTTTCTGTTTTCTTGTTTTTATTTTTTTTTCTTACATTCACACTCATTCACTCATGTTGTTTCATCATCATTATCGTTATTGATATTATTATTATTATCTTTATTTGTTGGATAGAGACAGCCAGAAATCGAGAGGGGAAGGGGGGAGATAGAGAAGGAGAGAGAAACAGAGACACTGGCAGCCCTGCTTCACCACTTGCAAAGCTTTCCCCCTACAGGTGGGGACTGGGGGCTTGAACCCGGGTCTTTGCACACTGTGTCTTTGGGACTGGTTCAGGAAACCCCAAACTATGACTGCAAGTGACTTCAGTTAGAGACCATGAATACTTTGATTCCAGGTAATCTAGTTCTTTTTAATTTTTACTTTAACAAATGTATTAGTAATTTACAAAATTGCAGGGGATCTAAGGGTGGTGAGAAGCTAGGAAGTCTATTTTAGGTATGTTCCTAGGGGCGCAGGACTTTAGTACTATTTGCTTGAGCTTGATACTAACATACAGGTGGACTAAAAGTCTTGTCTGGGAAGATGTAGTCAGAGTTGAGAACAGAACTAGGAAGCTGGATTAGGGGGTCAGGTGGTGGTGCACCAGGTCAAGCACACATAATACTGAAGCAAGAACCTGTGCAAGGATCCCAGTTCAAGTCCCCAGCTCCCCACCTGCACTGGGGTCTGCAGGTGCCTATCCTTCTCTCTCCCTCTCTGTCTTTCTCTCCTCTCTCAATTTCTCTCAATAAAATGAAAAAACAACAAAAACTGGTCTCCAAGGCATAGTGGATTCATAGTGCTGGAACCAAGCCCCAGTGATAGCCCTGGAGGCAAAACAAAAGAAACCAAACAATCCTAAGAAAAGAAAGCTGGATTAGGGTAGAGTAGCTCCAAAACTTGAAGAAATTATATGAATACAGGTAGCTGTTGATTACATCAGTCTGACCCAGGGCCCGTGTCTGTTCACATTCAACACAGGAGCCTGTGTGACCTCTGAGTCCCTGTCAGTCTGAGCTCACAGCCCATGCTCACAGCTGGAACATTCTAGGCTGCTCTCATGTCAGGACCTGTCTTCCTCCAGTGTCAGATCAGGACAACCCAGCCTCCCTTTGAAAAGTGGGGCAGTTCCTACTGTTGCTGCTCTACAGTGAGGGCAAGGTCCCGGAGAGGCCCACAAGACGGCTTGGTGGTAGTGAGCAGTGAGGCTGGAGAGAGAGGTCTCTTAGAGGTCTCGGCCCATCATATCTATGGGGTGATCCAATAATCCCTTGACTAGGGCGCTAGAAGATGGGGTGGCCTGGTAGTTAGTGACTGAAAAGGCCATCATTAAGTGAACAAGTCTCTTACCCTTATCCAGCCTTTGTAGTCTTTGTTATCTGAGGAGTTTAGACTTTCTCCCAGTTGTTAAGAGCGCCGAATGTCATTTGTTGTATCTGAACTGACATTAGGATTGTGAGTTTGGCCTCCAGTTAGGGAGGAAATACACCTAGGATCTTAGTGGGGTTAGGTAATAGCTGTGGGAGGAGCTTAAGAGAAAGCTTTGAAAAAGTTGTTCAATCTCTAAGAAGATATGAGAGCTGCCGACTTCAAGGGACGAACCGCAGCAAAGATTAGCCATAGGGGGGCTGACAAGTGTTCTTCAATGGGGGAGCACTGATTAGAAACTCAGTTGGATTGAACACAAGAGGCATGTTTGACATCATTCAAGTCCTTGTTAATAATGAATTTGTTGTAGGCTTAAGCTTGGTGAAAAAAATCAAATAATCTTGGAGAAGATTTGAGAAAAGAACAGGATAGGAATTCTCAAATTATTTTAGAAATTGTTTTGAATTAGTAAGAAAAAAAGACTATTTAAGAAGCAAATGAAAGTCAGAAAAGGTGTGGCTAAGAGATGTGGGAGCTACTCTTTTCCTTGATCCAACTTTTTGGTCCTTTTTCCAGCCATGACATCATCTCCACAGACAATAACTTAGATCCACCTGCATATCAGGCTCAGGGAAAAAAAACAAACAAAAACACTATTATAGTCATGGGCTCTTTGGAATATAAGTAAAATAGGACTACTAACTATCTATAAAACGGAGACCCTCCCCCACCCCAACTCTTCATATGACCTTTCCAGGCTTTAGGTTCATGATTAGTCAACAATTTGTTTGGCTCTATATGTTAACTCTTTTTTTTCAGCTACCAGGTTCCAGATGCTAGTAGCATGATGCCAACTAGAATTCCCGGGACAGATAACCCCACCATGTGTCCTGGAGCTCTGCTTCCCCAGAGCCCTTCCCCACTAGAGAAAGAGAGAGACAGGCTGGGAGCACAGATACACCTATCAATGCCCATGTTCAGTGGAGAAACAATTACAGAAGCCAGACCTTCCACCTTCTGCATCCCACAATGACCCTGGGTCCATGCTCCCAGAGGGATAAAGAATAGGAAAGCTATCAGGGGAGGGGATGGGATATGGAGTTCTGGTAGTAGGAATTGTGTGGAGTTGTATCCCTCTCATCCTTTGTGTTTTGTCAGTGTTTCCTTTTTATAAATAACTTTAAAAAAAAGAATATAGAAACTAAATAAAATTAGAAACGTAGAAGAGAAATGTATTTGGAAAATACAGTGAAGTGGTAGTAGGATGACAGAGAATTCAATTAAATATAAGTGTATTTAGAAAATTTTAGTGAGAAATTATAGAATTCTGATTTGTCATGAAATATTTAAATGAATGACTAAGGAAAATAATGTCATCTTTGTAGGTGAGGGACATGAGAAAAAAAATCTATTGATTGGCACAAGTTAAAAAATAAAGATTTCCCTTTCTTCAGCCCATCTTGGATGGAGCTTGAAGGAATCATGTTAAGTGAGATAAGTAAGAAAGAGAAGGAGGAATATGGGATGATCTCACTCACAGACAGAAGTTGAAAACTAGGGACAGAATGGAAAATACAAGGCAGAACTTGGACTGGGTTTGGTGTATTGCACCAAAGTAAAAAGACTCTGGGGTGTGGGGTGGGAAGGTTCAGGTCCTAGAACAAGATGACAGAGTAGGACCTATAGTGAATGGGAATGGTTCATGGATATCCTCCTCTCCTGACTAAGTGTTTGTGTCCAGGAATGCCACTCAGCTAAGGGCACGTTACCACACAGGGGCCCGGGTCCCCACCTACAGCAGGAATCTTCACAAATGGTAAAGCAGTACTTCTGTGTCTCTCTCCTTTCCTCTCCATGTGCCTTCCATCTGAGTTTCTATCTAGTAAATTAATAAATAAAAACATTTTTAAGAGACTCATATGTATTGTTATACATAACAGTATTGCATCCCTTATAATTCCTGTGTGGTGGTTTGTTTCTTAACAATGTCATCATTTATTATCTGCTCTACTCATTTTCTAGATGCTTATAATGTGGAGTATTTTTATTTTCAGATAGGTGGTTGCTATTGTTTTTGTTATCTGCATTTGGGTGTAACATGTGAAGTTAGTATGAATGAATATTCATGTTAATATGTTTAGTAGGGATATGAGAAGATAACAATTTGTATCACTCACTAGTCAGGCATTTGGTACTTGAGAGAAAGGATTTAGTGTTTCACTAATATGATGTTGTTTGTAGGGATACTTAGAGATGCCTTTTATTAAGACTAAGGACATGTCCTTCTATTCCTGGCTTATAGAAGGATATTTTAGAAGTGGTGAATGGAGGGTGTCTAGGCCTAAGTAGTAAATATTTGATTAGACAATTTATGGTGCTTTCTTTAGGCAATTCCACTTACATGCTGAGCTTATTAGGTCTAAGTCTTTTTTTTAAACTTTTTTTATTAATTTTATTTATTTACTGGATAGAGAACAGCCAGAAATCTAGAAAGAAGGGAGGACAGAGAGGAATAGAAGCAGAGAAACACCTGCAGCACTGCTTCACCACTCACAAAGCTTTTCCTCTGCAGGTGGGGAACAGAGGCTTGAACCTGGATCCTTGCGCATTGTAACATGTGCGCTCGACCAGTTGTGTCACCACCAGGCCTAAGTCTTATCACAGTGGACGATTGAGCACTTTTAATTTGAGGTCTATGGATAACTAATGGATGTTAACTAATGGATACCTGTGTACATGTAGCTAGCCCCCCAGCCATATCTGGGGTCTGTAACTTCCTTAGAAACTGCCCCACTTGAAGTAGAACTAGGTAATCCCACATATTAGGAAAGGTCTGACCAGATTATTGTAGTCAGAAGGCTGAGATCTTAGGCTTGGTACTACTGGATACAATCTGGAGGGAAAAGGCCAGCAAAAAAGAGTGCTTGGGGCCACTAGCTGCTCTGGTTTTGCTCGTCATCAAAGGCAGCATAGCAGAGTAAAGGGTCAAGAGGAGAGGCATCAAGAAATAGAAGGAATGTCCCAGAGGTTCTAGAACTGGGTGAAATAAGGATTTTTATTTTTTTAATTTATTCATTTATTCTTTTATTTTGCCTCCAGGGTTATCTTTGGGGCTTGGTGCCTATACTAGGAATCCATTGCTCCTGGAGGTCATCTTTTTCCCATTGTTTTTGTTGCTATTATTGTTGCTGTTACTGATGCCCTTGTTGTTGGATAGGACAGAGAGGGGTTGAGAAAAGAGGGGAAGATGAGAGGGGGAGAGAACGAGACGCCTTTAGACCCACTTGTAAAGGAGCTTCCTGCAGGTGGAGAGCCAGGGCTCGAACCGGGGTCCTTCCCAGGTCCTTGTGCTTTGCACTATATGCGCTTAACCCCGTGCGATACTGCCCGGTTCCTGAAATAAGGATTTTTAAAAAAAGAGGTTGTGGAGAAAAGAGAACTCTGCATCTTCACTGCTGATGGGAATACACACTGGTACAAGCCCTTTGGAAGACTGTATGGACAGTCCTTAAATAAATAACAATGTGATATAATTGCTTTTCTAGTTCTCTGTTATAGTAGACTGTATGTTGATATTGGTAGATTTTGGAATGTCAAACAAGTCTTGCGTTTACTATTGGCATACATTCCACTTGGTAGAATGTTTTTCCCCCCCAGAGCCCTGCTACACTCTGCTTTCTGATGGTGCTAGTGACTGAACCTGAGAATTCAGAGCCTCAGGCAAGAAAGTCATTTGCACGATCATTATACCATCTCCCAGTCCTAGTATTTGTTTATTAGAATTCTTTTCCAAATGTTGTTGGTAACGTTGCAACTATATTCAAAATGAGTATTGATCTGCAATTCCTTTAACATTTTCTTTTGCTTTTTGCCACTATTGGCTTCATAGAGTGAGTTGGGAAGCATTTTCTACTCTGATTTTTCTGGAAAATATCACCACAGTAGTCACTTGGAATTGGAATGTTTTAACAAAGATTATTTTAAATTAGAAATTCAATTTCTATAATAGTCACATATTCAGACCCAACTACAGAGCTTTGATCGTTTGTGTATTTCAAGGAGTGAATTTCTTAATATCTGTAGACGCTATAGGCATAGTGATGATACGTCCATTTTCACTGATTATAGCAACAGACAGATTGAATGAACTGGCTGCCGTAAAGAAACTATGTTCTACATCACTGACATTCCCTGTTTTATTATTTTGTTTTTCTATTTTATGAAACATTTTTTGTTTTAATGCTTATCATATGTTTTTTTCTGTCTGCTTTAGATTTATTTGTCTCAGTTTTTCTCATTTTATCAGATGAGCTTAACATCTATTGAAAGCTTTTATCTATTCTGATATAAGCCCATGGTCTATAAATATCCTACTTTTAGCTTCATGTTTCTAATTTTTACACTTCCAATTTTTATAATTTCCTTTAACTTCTTGACCGCTGGCTCATGTATTTGGAAAAATTATTTACTTGAAACAATATCTGTTATTGATTTCTCACTTATATTCATAAATGTTAAATGTGGCAGTCTTTGTAAAATAGTTTTTTATATGATCTGTGGTGGCTTTTGTTTCTTATATACACAAGATTTTTAATATCATCAATGTATTAGTTTATATATTTGATTAATCTTGGAATTCTTTTCATTTAATATTTTCTCAGTTAATTGCTGCCCTTTTCTTAAAGTTTTATTATTACATATTTATTTATTTTGTTAATAATTTATAAAATTATAAAGTCGGTAGCCATGGAACAGCAGCACATGAAAGACTATGCCCACAAACAACTCAGTCAAGCAACAGAACAAACAATAGTCGGGTGCAGACGCTTGTGGAACGGGACAGGACAGACGTTGAAGACGAAGACAGTTTGATCTGAGAGTTAGCATCCGGCAGCTGGGAGCCAGTGCCATTTTGGGCACAGACACAGCAAAGCACAGGCTCAGCCCAACGAGGGGCAAATCCTGTCCTAGGACTAAAACATTGCAGCCTTGGCAGTCTGTGGCAGAGGACCACCAGGAGCCAGAATGTAGTCTGAAATAAGGCAATCAGAACATATTCTATCTAAACCTACCCAAAGTTACACAGAAGACCCCCTTCTTCTCCACCATGACCATGAACATAAACACAAACAGCATATTCACAGTGTCATTTGCTGGCTGAACAGGAGAAACCATGCTTAGCCAAAACATGGGGGAAAACTCAACTGTTCAGACTCAAAAATATTTGTAAAAAATGTCTGAAAGTGAATTCAGAGAGCTTATTATGAAGGTAATTAAATTTCCTTTTTTTTAATTAAAAAAGGAGACATTAACAAAACCACAGGCTAAGAGGGGGTACAACTCCACATGATTCCCACCTCCAGAACTCTGTATCCCATCCTCTCCCCTGATAGCTTTCCTATTCTTTATCCCTCTGGGAGTATGGACCCAGGGTCACTATGGGATGCAGAAGTTGGAAGGTCTGGCTTCTGTAATTGCTTCCCCACTGAACATGGGCATTGACAGGTGGATCCATACTCCCAGAGACACAAATTGATGATCGTAGATTATTTCAATACATACAAAGAAACTCCAAACAGTTACAGGAAATGAAGGACATTTTTAATGGAGTTGATGCTTACATAAGAGACTTGGTAAGTAGGATGAGTCAGATTGAGGAAAGAATATCAGGGCTGGAAGATAAAACCACCACACTTTGTGAATCTAAACCTGCTGGAGAGGAACGGTTTATGAAAAATGAAGCAATTCTCTTCAACAGAAAAATGAATGTGAGATGTATTGGGCTACTTAGTGAACGAGAGAGGAAGAGAAGAGCCAAGAATGTATTAAAAAAAATAAACATGGGAGTCCAGCGGTAGTGCAGCGGGTTAAGCACATGTGGCGCAAAGCACAAGGACCAGCATAAGGATCCCGGTTCAAGCCCCTGGCTCCCCACCTGCAGGGGAGTCGCTTCACAGGTGGTGAAGCAGGTCTGCAGGTGTCTGTCTTTCTCTCCCTCTCCTCTCTCCATGTGTCTCTGTCCTATCCAACAATGACAACATCACTAACAATAGCAACAATAAAAACAACAAGGGCAACAAAAGGGAAAATAAATAAATATGATAAAAATAAATAAATAAATAAACAGAAAATTTCCCACATGTGGGCAACATTAAAAATATATATCGGCATCTAGGAAGCTGAATGAACACTCACGTAACTCCTAGATCCGAAAGGGACCACACTGTGACACATCATAGCATCCTGCATGAACACTCACGTAACTCCTAGATCTGAAAGGGACCACACCGTGACACATCACAGTATCCAAAAGCAAGAAAAAAAATATTGCAAGCTACTAGGGAAAGGAAGAATCGAACATACCTCTGTAGAACCATCAGGCTCTCATCAGATCTTTTGTCACATTCCCTACAGGCCAAGAAGTGAGGGTACAGATAACAGGCACATTATTAAAAGATGAAAAATTGCCAGCCATGACTCCCCTACCTGTCAAGTGGTGTGCATGAGAGTGGACTGGTTTCCCAGTTTGGATCTAAAGTGACCCAACTGTTTCGATCTAGGCGGGTGAGGACTGACATGCACACAAGTGTGACAGTGACGCTGGAGGTCCTGGGGGTGCCAGGCAGGATACTCTGGGCTGGGAGACCACTGAAATGAGGTTCTGTGGTTCCAGGTGTGGTTAGAAAGCAACCTAGCAGGCTCAAGGGGTCCTAGGGCAGGAAAGGCTCCTGGCATAACTTCGGCTGATTGAGTTTGCAGAGAGAGTGCAGATGGCTGCCAGAGTTTTCCATAGCCCTGTATCCTTGATGGCAAATCCTGTGTGTGAGAAGGATCTATACCTTTAGATGATTCTCTCCTGGATTCTGTATGCTTCTCTTTCTCTGCCTTTCAGCTTTCTCTGCCTCAAGGATTATTTCTATCTTTGCTAGTTCACATATTTTGCATAGCTACAGCTTTTCTTGTCACAGTTTTGCAGGGAGCAATCCCAGAGCTTCTAGACAGTCCCTATCTTGGCTCTTCCCCTCATGTTTGCCTTTCTAAGGATGTCCGCAATTTTATGAAGAATTGCTTGGTATTCCCGAAGCACTTCTCCTCCATCACTTTGTAGCTCACATAGTGAGTTCACTGTATTTTCTATCCCAAATAAGCACTCCTTCTTATGATTAAGTCTGCTTCCTAAGCCTGCTGCCCAAACCTGTTTTGCAAGCCCAGAAACTGCAGTTTTTCTCTCATGCTTCCTAATTCCTTGGTGAACTCTGGAGTTCTTCTTTCATGTTCTTTAACTTCTTAGTGAACTCTGTCTGGAGCTCCTCTTTCCTGTTTTCTAACTCCTTATTGAAATAATCTTTCAGTTCTTTAATATGAAAGAATATTAAATTCTTTCATATTAAAGAATGAATAGCCATATATAAAAGAGCTGCTTTCTTTTGCATATCTGATGAAGCTGGCTTTATTGTTCCAGTGAACTTAATAGTCTACTTAATAACCTGCACATCTCCCGCGGGTGGGGCATATGACACAGCTGGGAATGTTTTAAGGTTAGACTTGGGGACAGCTGTAAGGATTATCTCATTGGTGTCGTGTCTTTGAGGCATCGCTGCCCTTCATGGTCTTGTTGCTTCTAGTGGTTCCAAGTGACAGGTCCAATCTGCCAGGCTAGCTTTGCGGGCAGGACAGAGACGACCAGGGACTCATGGCTGAGTGGGATGCAGTTCAATCTTTATTGATGAGGAATGCAGTGTGATCTAGCTCTAATCACAATCCTGTCATATATGTATCTCCTGAGGCGGAAGTGTCAGGTCAGAAGAGGAAGTACCTAGGATAGGGGGTGGGGAGAAGGAAAAAGCGCATGAACCAGTGGGGATTAAACCAATGAAAACAATGATTATGTAAATAGACCACAGAGGCAAGCAATGCAACAGAAGGGGTCTTAGAAGCAGAATTTAGAAGCAGACCAACACAATCCATGCTTGTTGTTTTATCCTTGTTCAGAATTGGAATTCCTGATTAGATTTGTGAGTACTTTGTGAGAAATTATAGATTTATCCCATTGAAGGAGGTTTGGGATCTTTGGTGGAAGCTCTGAATACTGAGACTATGGTTTTAAGTTGATGAATTAAATACTTATTTTTTTAAATTTTCCTAATTTCCTTATTTTATTTGACAAGAGTACCACTCAGCTTTGGTATTGGTAAACTGGAGATTGAGCCAGAATCTTTCCTTATTTATGTATCTGTTTATTATTTACTGATGCCTTCAGGACTATCTCTGGGGCTCACTGCCTCTATGACAAATCCACAGCTCCTGACAGCCATCCCACTCCCCCCCTCTTTTTCTCTTTTTTTTTTTTTTTTGCTAGGCCAAAGAAGAATTGAGAAGACAAGAGTAAATAGAGAAGAGAGCCAGTGAGACATCTGCAGTACTTGCTTCCCCACTTGTGAAATTCCCCTCACCAGAAGGTGAGAAGCCAGAACTCAAACTCAGGCAGGGCCTTACACATGGTAATGTGTGCATTTGGTCAGGTGTGCCAATGCCCACCCCGAGCCTGGACCTTTCCCATGCAAGCCCTATGTGCTGCCACTGTACTGTCTCCACAGTCCTTAATGCTTTTTATAGACAGTCACTCTTACTATGCTTTATGTGATAAATATACATCACAATCTTGTGTGCTAGTTGCTGAGTAGCATCTGGCTTGCTCAGCTGAATTTGTGGTGAGAGGAGATATGTCAAGAATATGCTGAGGACCTGGGCAGTGGTGTGCCTGGTAGAGCACGTACATTACAATGCACTGGGGCCCAGATTCAAGCCCCAGGCCCCACCTGCAGGAAGGAAGCTTCGCGATGAATAAAACCATGTTGCCATGGTTTTTGTTGTTGTTGTTCTCTTTCCCTCTATCTCCTTCTTCCCTGTTAATGTCTCCATCTCTATCCAAAATAAATAGACAAAATATTAAAAGGGTCTGCCTTGAAAAATAAAGTCACTTCACAAAACCAGAAAAAGAAACTTTTTTTATTATCATTCTGACTCTTTGTTTCTTGAAATTTTGACACAAAGAGCCATATAATTAACTCTTTTAAAACTTTGGGAAGTGCTCTAGAAAGTTTTAAACTTTAAGTAGAGGCAAACCAACGGTACCCAGTCAAGAGGAGAAATAAATAATAAAATCATATAGATTGCATGGATGAAATCCTTATGAAAAGAATTATTCAACTTAACTTGATGAGCTACTGTATCATTTTCTTTAAACATCTAGCATTTTAGTAAAATAAGAGAGGACAAATGAAAAGGATATTTGAAATGATGCATTCAGAAAAAGAAGTCATTCAAACTTTATGTAATTATACCTTTCTGCAATTAGGCTTGGTTTGTGAGGAGAAGTAGGCCAGGTGTAGACTAAATGCTTCCTTCTGAGGTGACTCCCAGCCAGCACTTTTTAGTAGTAGTCACTGCATTGTTCTCAATGCAGGGCAGTTATACCTTTATTTACAGCTTAGTCCAGTAATTCTGGAAGTTTTAAAACAAGTTGCAGTCTATCTTTAACAGCTGGAGTGTGAAAATGGATTCTAATAGAAAGTTCCCAAATACTTTAATTAAAAAAAATCACTTTGGATGAAATGATAATTCACAAGACTGTTAGTATCTGTAAAGCACACACACCACCACATGCAAGGACCCAGGTTCCAGCCCTAGATCCCCAACTGCAGGGAGAAAACATCATGAGCAGGGAAGCTACACCTACTTCCCTGTCAAGTTCTTTCTGTCTTTATAAAATAAGTTAAAGATGACCTCCCCTCTCCAGAGCCCTACCCCACTAGGGAAAGATAGATACGGGCTGGGGGTACAGATTCACCTGCCAATGCCCATGCATTGGTGAATCAGTTACAGAATTCAGAACTCCCACCTCTGCAGCCCAAAAAGAATTTTGGTCCATATTCTAAGCAGGGGAGAAGTGATATAGGAAAAATAAATACAGAGCTCTGAACTCCAATTCCATCAGGACCCAGAGAGAGAAGAGGGGAAAAAGGAAGGACATTTAGAATAATATTGGGTATAGGTGTGACTTAGAAAGGAAGAAAAGATGGGGCCATGGAAAAAAGTGGGCAAATGTCTATAAATATAGACAAATAGCTGTAGAAATAATTGCTGGGAAATTGTGCAGATGCAGTCACATCTGCCATGTTGTGCCCTCAGGTCACTGTTGATTCCCCATGATAGTTGGAGTGTTCTGGTTACTCCTCCCCCTCCCATTCTCACGAGAGTTATTATCCTACCCTGGAGTGCTATGGTTACTCCTCCCCCTTCCCATTCTCACCAGAGTTATTATCCTACCCTGGAGTGCTATGGTTACTCCTCCCCCTTCCCATTCTCGCGAGAGTTATTCCCATAAAAGCCCTTCTTCTTCCGCACCTCTTTCTCTTGCCTGCCTTTCACTTCGGTGATTAGACGCAGGGAAGGTTGCTGCACGAGGCGGCCATTTTTGCTACCTCCACGTGGCCCAAGCTGCTTCTTTTTCACCCAACTCTGAGGTACCAGCGCAAATAAAGGATTGAGTTCCCTTTCTGCTCCAAACCTCCTTTTTCTGCATCCCGCCACCGCAAGTGACAAATAATAGTCAACTCATATCTGCGACCTTGGGAGAATTACTATAGCTTCTACTGGAGGGAATGGGGACACAGAACTCTGATAATAAAGATGGTGTGGAATCATATCCCTGATATCTTGTAATTTTGTGAATCAATATTAAGTCACTAATAAGATTAAAATAAGTAAATAAAATAGATTAAATAAAAAATGAATAAGAATAAAATTCATTCCACAGGCAACGAGCCTCAACAATAACCTTGGTGGCAACAAAGACATCAATAACAATGTTGGTAGTTGTCACGTGTTAAGTCTGTTGCCACATGACAGGTGCTGGAACAATGTACCATCAGTCTTCCACCTTTCTCCACCCAAGGGGCACCTTGGTCTGACCTGGAGTCTGTGACTAGCTTAGAGTGACATCATCTTGGAGACTGGGGGCATCTGGGGTTGGAAAGATGCATGGTACTAAGATGGAATTAAACTGTTTTAACATATCTATTTTTATTAAGAAAAAAGATGTGGCAGAGAATCTGACTTAACTCAGGCATATGTGGCCCCAGGTGCCGGGCTAGCTTCACAGGCCGGAGAGAGATGACCAGGGACGCATGGCTGAGCTGGGAACACAGTTCAATCTTTATTGATGAGGAATGCAGTGCAACATATCTAATCTCTAATCACAATCCTGTCCTATATATCTCCTGAAGTGGAAGTGTCAGGTCCAAAGGGGATGTATGTAGGATAGGGGGTGGGGAGAAGGAAAAAGCGCTCGAACCAGTGGGAATTAAACCAGTGTGGGCAAAACAATGATTATGTAAATAGACCACAGCCTCAATCAATGCAACAGAAGGGGTCTTAAAAGCAGAATTTAGAAGCAGACCAACATCTCCCCCTTTCTTTTTAACTAATGGCCATAGTATCAGGAGTGTGGGGTGAACAGAAACCTATATCATACAGGCATTTTCAAAAGAACTGGCACAAGATAAGGAGGAACAAGTAGGAGAGCAGCAAGAACCAGAGTGATGCCAAGAAAAGGCCGGAGGGGGCGTTTCGTGCCTCAAAGGTCAGGGCCTATCAGGTGAAAGGGTGTTTCCTGCCTCTGGGGGCATCTCTTGCCTCTGGGGGCGTTTCATGCCTCTGTGGGCAGGACCTAGTAAGGGGGGGGGTTCCTACCTCTGGGGACAGGGCCTGCAGGTGAGGGATCATGGCCTATGGAGTCCCAAGGCTGCTGGCTGCAAAGTCCTTCTTTGAGAAACCCAGCAGCATAAAGGGAAACTGCTGTAAAGTTGTGTAAAGTGTCCAAGAGGTGTACAAGTAAATCTGATAGAAGTGTCAGTCCAAAGCAGATGACCGCAGATGAAATGCCAGGGGATGAAACTCTGCACATCTGCCTCGATGGGGAAGGTCAACCACTGTAATTCTTCTTTTCTGTAGAGAGTGAGCTTTGGAGTCTGTAAATCAGTTTCTTCAGGTCGTGCCAGGTCACATCATTGGTTTTGGGGCATGCGTTGTAGTCATGCCATCTTGTGGGCGATGTCAGAGGTCCTCAGAGGTCCAAATGGATTTCAAGGGATTCCATAAGAGCAGATGCTTTTTCATATGAAGACTTGAAAGCTGTAATTCACTTACTTGTGAAACAAAACTTGTAGCAGATTAGAAGTTTACTATAATTTATAAATCGATTATAATTGGTTTAAGTAACTTTATAATTTTGGAAGTCCTTTCTAGTATGATTTCAAGATTGTTTAAAAAGTATAAGCTCAATAGAAGCATCATGGTTAGAAGCTTCAGGCATGAGAATTATTAGCATAACCATTGCGCTATCCACCCCGTACATACTCATACATTTTTCAGGATTAAATGTTTCATATTAATACCAGGACGTAAAAAAAAAATCAAAAGAGAAAAAAACAATTTTTTGGACTGTTTCTGGATGTCTCTAGAAATCATGGCTGAATCCAGCATTTTTTTAAGTCAATTAAATTTCAGAATACTCACAGCAAAATGGGTCATACAAAAATTCAGTCATTCAAATCACTTTCTTATGAAACACAACTTGAACCAGATTATTAGATTCCACTAAGTCATACCATGAGTTCCCCTGAGGGCGTCCTAGTCCAAAAAGCTCCTCAAAATTCCATTTAGGGTGCTTCTGATGGTTCCTGCAGGATTGCTGCAGGCATTCATCCAAAGAACATCTTCCCATAGAAGAAAGAATCGAATCAGGAGGGAGAACTAACCACGTGTCTCTATTCTTGGGGACTGCTAGGGTACTGGAGAATGCTCTTCAAGTTAGAGTAGTCCTTCTCCATGGGAAACATGCGAGAGGAAGTCCAGAAAGTCCCAGGGGAAATATTCGCATATCTCCCAAGCTCTATGATCATGGTCATAAGGAACCAAAGTTCCTGTTCAGGGAACCAAAGTGTGGCCCAGAGCAAAATCTTCCAGAGACAGAGACACTGTCTCATGAAGAAAGAGTAGAGGCTTTGGGAAACCTCTTCATAAGTAGAAAGGCAGCCCATAGTGGATAGGTAGCCAAACGGCTTTACTTATCTGGGGGATGGGTGGGTTATGTCCCATGTTGGAAGTCATAAGCCAGTCCCAGTTTGGGCGCCAGATGCCGGGCTAGCTTCGCGGGCGGGAGAGAGATGACCAGGATTCATGGCTGACCTGGGAACGCAGTTCAATCTTTATTGACCAGCGGGGATGCAGTTCAACAATCTAACCTCTATTCATTAGAAAATACTGTCCTTTATATCTCCTGAGGTGGAAGTGTCAGAAAGAGGAAGTACATAGGATGGGGGTGGGGAGAAGGAAAAAGCATGCAAACCAGTGGGGATTAACCCAATAAAAACAATGATTATGTAAATAGACCACAGCATTCAGCAATACAAGCGAACCTAACGTGATGATCAAAACAGAAGGTCTTATAAGCAGAATTTAGAAGCATACCAACACCCAGGGATCAAGTCTTAGGCTATATATATATGAACTTGAAGTCTTTGCTTTCCACCAAATGAGATCACTAGAGTCTCAAAATAAATAAGTAAATAAATAAAAATCATGACGTGCAGCTAAGGGGACTATAACAGCAGTAGAACATAGGCTCTTGCTACAGCCGCAAAGCCTAAAAATATATTCCTTTTTGTTGTCCTTGTTGTTTTATTGTTGTACTTTTTATTATTGTTATTGATGTCATCATTGTGCCTTAATTTTTCTCATTTATGTAATAAGGATCATGGCCTATAATAGATTTATGTGGGTAGTGAATGAATTATTAGATGCAAAACTGTTAAAGCTGAGAGCGTATTGGTATCTGAAGAAGTCAAACTACAAATTACAGAGAGCATTGAAACTGGATTAGTGGACTCTTTTCCCCCTTAGGATTATGTGTTTTTTTTTTTAATTGAGGGGGGGATTAATAGCTTAGAGTTGACAGTAAATAGAGTTGTTGATACATGTGTGAAATTTCTGTTTTCTGCAAAACAGTCCAACCCACCTGCCTAGGCCTTCCTCCCCCTTCATGGGCCAGGATCTAAGCCCTCACCCTCACCCTCACCCCCACCCCCGGAGTCCTTTACTTTGATGAAATACACCAAACAATGTCACTCTCTCTATTATTATTATTATTATTATTATTTTTACTAGAGCACTGTTCAGCTCTGACTCACGGTGGTGCGGAGACTTGAACCTGGGATTTTGGAGCCTCAGGCATGAGAGTCTGTTTGCATAACCATTATGCTACCTACCCTCTGCCACAATGCCACTCTTAAGCTCTTGTTTTGGAAGAATATCTCTGTGTAGTAACTGCAAAGTTAAAACATAGTTTTGAACTATGCTCTTAGGCATGTCTTTCTATGACTTCTATTTTCTTCCCTTGTAAAATAGAAATATTGAAATTCCTGAAAGATAGTAGGGGCTTTGATAAATGTTAACTTCCTCCCCCACCCACTCTTATATTTTCTGGTCTAACACATGATGGATATGAACATTCCCCCCCCCCTTTTTTTTTTTTTTTTTTGCTTCCAGGGTTATTGCTAGGGCTCAGTGCCTGCACCATGAATCCACTGCTCCTGGAAGCCATTCCCCCCCCTTTTGTTGCCCTGGCTGTTGTAACCTTGGTGTGGTCATTATTGTTGTTGTTGATGCTATTCGTTGTTGGATAGAACAGAGAGAAATGGAGAGAGGAGGGGAAGACAGAGAGGGGGAGAGAAAGACAGACACCTGCAGACCTGCTTCACCACCTGTGAATGGATTCCCCTGCAAGTGGGGAGCCGGGGACTCGAACCAGGATCCTTAGGCTGGTCCTTGTGCTTTGCGGCACATCCGCTTAACCTGCTGTGCTACCGCCTGACCCCATTCCCCCCCTTTTTTTTACCTTATGTTTCTTATAGCGGATCATTTTCAAAGCTATTTGCCAAACTTCACAAGTGTTATATCAATTTCTTTCCAGGCAAGTTCGGTGCAAAAGGACTGAAATTAGAATGAACATCAATTCTATAGCATTATGCCGTCCTTACATTAAAACAAACAAACAAAAAAACTTGCAGATGACTTTGATTTTCCCACTTATCTTGAATTCACTTATAGGTGGTACTCAGAAAAGTGATAAAGACAGTAAGCTCTGTGGAGAGTGATATGTTAAAATCCACTCTTGATAGTCTCACCTCTTTAAGTGCTCTACTTTGCTAATGCACTTCAACAAGCCCTGTTCCCAAAGGTAAGCTTTGGGCTGGTCTGTTTGTTGATCCTCATTATTTGTGTTTCATATTTGTAAATACCCACCTGTTCAAATTTATTTCATTTTTTAAAAAGATTTATTTAAAGGGAGGAAGAGAGAGAATATCTACCTGTTAAATTTTATTTGCAAGTCTAACAATAACAGTCAAGTGCTTTCACAGTTATTCACAGATATGCCCAGAGCTGCAAAGATTAAGGGCCCAAGTGTCTCACACATTCCAGCTGATAGTGAATGTGAGGGTTCTCTGCCTCTTGGTTTTTGTAAAACGATAAAAAATAAGAAGAAAAATACTGTAAAGAGCCTTCTCATGGTCTATGTTGTGCTGCTGTGATTTTGTTTTCTTGTTTACTTTTCCAGTTTTATGCTATTTTTATCTTTCTGAAATGTAGTGCTGAAATGCTACAACAGGCACGTGGCATATGTTGCAGAGAAAAAAAATGTCAGAAAAACACTGTACAGACCTGAGTTCAATCTTAATGAAGCAGCAACGTTTATATCCAGAAAAAGAATGACGAAATTCTCCAGTCTCCATGTCCACTCACTCTGGAAACTGGTATAATAAGATCGATGGGACGAGACTGTGGGAAAGTGGTTATTTATAGGTTCATCAGATGACAACAGATTTCTTTTTTTTTTTTTTTTTAAGTAATTTTTTTGAACCTGAAAACTAAATAAGTTTTTGAGGCTCAAAAAAAAAAAATGAAGCCATTCCTTGCTGGTGATGACTGACTCAGACATTTTGAAAGACAATGCAGATCACAGGGCTGCAGAAGGAAGAGTTCTGTCACAGCCGTTTTTTAACGGGCCCACATCATGCTGGTGTTGCTTTGATTGATGAAACTATCGTAGCCAAAGGCTCACAGGGACCTAACTTATAGTTCTCCTGTGAACAACGGTTCAATGTTCACAGCCTCTTCATAGAACAACTGTTATGGGAGTCGGGCAGTAGCGCAGCGGGTTAAGCGCACATGGCGCAAAGAACTAGGACCGGCTTAAGGATCCCGGTTCCAGCCCCCAGCTCCCCTGAGCTTCCCAGGCAGTGAAGCTGGTCTGCCAGGGTGTCTGTCTTTCTCTCCCTTTCTCTATCTTCCCCTCCTCTCTCCTTTTCTCTCTGTCCTATCCAACAAGGAACAACATCAACAACAATAATAACCACAACAAGGCTACAACAACAAGGGCAACAAAAGGGGGAAAAATGGCCTCTAGGAACAGTGGATTCATGGTGCAGGCACTGAGCCCCAGCAGTAACCCTGGAGGCAAAAAACAAACAAACAAAAAAAAACATAACGTAACTGTTATAAAAGTGAGAATCAACTACAATTAATAATTTTCCATGTTTTCCGCTACTAAATTGAATTTCTTTGTTGCTTTCTACCGCAAGTAATCGTTTTCCTGACTATTAAATATTTCCCCGAACAAGGGGATAATCATTTTTGCAAGTGGTGTTATGTCTTGTGAAAACAATAAAAACTAAGTGACACTTTAGGAATCTATGTGTGAAACATTACAATATGTAGACTATCCATAGGAGTTAAAATAACTCTTCTCCATGGCTATGTCACAATTCAGCTGAATAGTTTTCTAGTCAACATGTAAGCCTAGTTTGAGGAGTGAAGCTTTTCGTTTTTAGTTATGTTTTTAGCTTTAAAAGCACAGGACCCTATCACATCACTGAATTTGGAAGAACAAGAATGATTCACACTACATTAGAGCCTTCCCATGATAGAGCAGGGTTACACACTAAGGGCATGAGGGATATGATTTCGCAGGACGTGTAATTAGATAATTAGTTTGGCTCTTGACTACACATTATTTAAAGGCGTTGTCACAAAACAAGTTTTTTTCTTCGGTAAACTTTTATGGTCGCTTCCTTTTTCTTTCCTTAAATTAAGCAAATATTTTCAGTAGCCATGTCTCTTAGATCCATGCTTTAAAATTTTTACATTATAGAAAAACAGCTGCCATCAGACAGGAAAATAAAATCAAATGGAAAAATTATAACCCTAAGAAATTCCACTTTAGCTGTTTGAAATCAGTATGAACCATCTGCTCAATTATAATGGCAGAAATGACCACATTTGAACCATTTCTCTTATTCAGTGCATACAATTAAAACAAGTTAGTCGCTATTGTCCGTAAATACTATGGAATGCAACAAGATTTTTTTTTTTTTAAATTAATACAGTACACAACTTGGCGGCTTTAAGTCACAGTGATCAGCATGGAAATATCTCGTGTACAACACTAAAGAAACTTAAGGAAATGGTCTTACATAGACTTTAAATTTATAATTATTCAGCTAATCTTGTAAAAATTAGACTTTACATCTATGATGTATGTAAAATCAATGCATCTGATTTTCATTTTCTAAAAATTTCATTGAATTATGTATTTGGCTAGTACATGGTATTTCACATTAAGCTTGGCAGAGACTTAAATTTCTGTTTTTGCATTACATACAAATTTCTTTTTTTAATTATTATTATTTTTTTTGCCTCCAGGGTTATCGCTGGGCTTGATGGCTGCACCATGAATCCACTGCTCCTGGAGGCCATTTTTTTCCCTTTTATTGTCCTCATTGTTTATCATTGTTGTTGTTACTGATGTTATTGTTAGGACAGAGAGAAATGGAGAGAGGAGGGGAAGACAGACGGGGAGAGAAAGACAGACACCTGCAGACCTGCTTCACCGCCTGTGAAGCTACTCCCCTGCAGGTGGTGAGCCGGGCCTCGAACCAGGATCCTTACGCAGATCCTTGCACTTTGCGCCACGGGCGCTTAACCCGCTGCGCTACCGCCCGGCCCCCAACATGCAAACTTTTATTTCTATATCTTTTCTAAGGGTGGGAGCGCTTTGCTGACACCTATCACAGGGAGACAGGAAAATGTAGCCATATGTGTGAAATCATCTGGTAGCTGTCTTTCATCTCTTCACCTGTTTTGCTAAACACAGTCACCTCCAGTTCCATCCATTTTATCCCAAAGGATACAATTTCATTTTTTATTGCAGAGTATTATTCCATGAAATATGTATCCTATAATTTCTTTCGCCAGTCATCTGATGATAGACATCTAGAAACCCAGAGATCTGATTTACATAAACTTGCCAAAATAAAACCAAATACAAACAAAACAGAAGGAAACAAAGTGTCAGATTTACGAGAACTACAGTGCTCATCTTTGGGAGAGTGCGGAGACAGAACTTTAATGCTGGGTGTGGTGTGGAATTATAAATTTTAATCTTATAATCTTTTAGCAAGCTCCGAACAACAAATAAAAAAATTTAAAAAATATATCTCCATGTGTCAACAACTATACTATAATCCACTAATCCTCCGACAATTGTTTTTAAAAAGCCCAAGTAAAAATAACTTACTCGATGCATAACTTTAGCTATTGCCTCTAAAGATACAGGCCAATTCATCTTCCTATTTTACTGGTCCTTTAACTTCCTCTCTTCTGACAAGCGTGAAGTGGTAATTGGTTGTGATACAGTACGGCTTTTCACTAAATGAAACTTTTTTTTTAAATGAATTTTCAGAATTCTTAGTAGCAGTCTTGACCTCTGAAAACTACATAGCATTATGTTTATAAATTCTTGATGGGTCATTACCAGTGACAGAATCTAATAGCATTGAGGAGGTTGCTCGAGGAGACTCAGAATGAATGCAGTGATGCTGGCTTCTAAGGATGTGTGATAGAGTCCAGGAGATTCTTTGCAGTGTGACATTGAGTGCCTTGCATGTGTACATATATCAGAGTCTGTGTGTGTGTGTGTGTGTGTGTGTAATTTTTACTACAGTAAAAGCCATCAAAGTAAAAAAAAATGACCCATGATATGCAGAAAGAATAGTTAAGTATATAAATGATTCTTGGGAATGTTATTTTGAATTATTCTTCAACATATTTTTCTTAAGCAATCTGTTGATAAATATTTGTAAGAACTCAAATATATGCACTGCATATTAGCTATACACTCTGTTTTCTTCCCTTCTTATTATTCCAGTTCCCCATGGAACTAAATAAAAGCGCAGACCCTGTTTCAATGACATGAAAGTTGTTTCAAAGTTTGAGCTTTCTTTGGCTACTGTTATGCATGAGAAACAAGAGTCTTGCTGGAAGGAGGGATTTCATCAACTTTTAGAAGGCTTACTATTCATGCATATCTAATCCCATAAGAGTTGAAAGGTCTTAGAATTTCTCTCCATGCAGAAATAAAAGATGAAAAAGACCCATTTGGTAGCCTGGTTCTGTGCCAACAAAAGATTAGTTTTCTCAATAACCCTGTGTGTAATTTTCAGTTTAACTTAAAAACATTTAAAGTACTAAACTTGAACTATTTACCTTAGGAGACCATTTCTGAGAACAAGTGTCTGCTTGGGCTTATACAGTTCTGGATTTAAATGATCACAGAAGTATTCTAGGTATTAAAGCTGGATAAAGCCTAATAAAGGGCAGGGATGATCTTTGCTAAGTATGTACTACCGCTTGTCTTTTTAGAAAGTTGGAACCGTCTTCCTCTATGTAAGAGAATCTATAAGCTTGTAAAAGCACAGTAAAGTTTCTTAACTTTATGAAGTCGGGACTGAGAAATTTTCTTCAGCAGCCTATGAATTACAGGGAAGAGGTGCACTTGAGCACAAAACAGGTTCCAAAAGCTGTGATTTTATTGTAGTAAAGCTGCCGAAATCTAATTCTGGCACTTACACAGGGTAGAGACATCTTCTATATTGCCACCTAGATTTTGATCTTTTTAAATTTTTTAAATTAACTTTATTTATTTATTGGATAGAGATAGTCATAAATTGAGATGGTAAGGGAGACAGACACTTGCAACACTGCTTCACCACTTGCAATGCTTTCCCCCTGCAGATGGAAACCAAGGCTCCAACCTGGGTTCTTGCACATTGTAACATGTGTGTTCAACCAGGTGCACCACCACACCAGCCCCAACTTTGTTCTTTCATTCTTAGACTGGTATGTTATATACAAGAAGCAAAGACTTATTTACTTCTTCTCCTCTTCCTCTTCTTCCTCCTCCTCTTCTTCCTCCTCCTCTTCTTCCTCCTCCTCTTCTTCCTCCTCCTCTTCTTCCTCCTCCTCTTCTTCCTCCTCCTCTTCTTCCTCCTCCTCTTCTCCTCTTCTTCCTCCTCCTCTTCTTCCTCCTGCTCTTCCTCCTCCTCCTTTTCTTCTTCTTTGTTTCCTCCTCCCCCCTCCTCTTTTTTTCTAACCAACTTTCTGAAATCTCCTCCTTATAGACATTTCTGCTGTTACATGGCTGACCTGGTATGCTGTAAGCCCTAGAACAAAACTCAAAAGCTTTCAGACTATGTAGTTGTAAATATTAACTATGTCACTTTTCTTTGTTTTTTTAAAAATATTGTTATTTATTTATTTATTCATTTATTTTTACCAGAGCACTGCTCAGCTCTGGATTACGGTGGTGCAGAGGACTGAACCTGCGAATTGGGAGCCTCGGGCACAAGAGTTTCTTTGCATAGCCATTATGCTATCAACCCCTGCCCACTTTGTGCTTTTTTTAAATTTATTTTTATTAGTGATTTAATATTGATTCAGAAAATTGTAAGATAAGTGTTGGTATGCTTCTAATTCTGCTTCTAAAAACCGCTTCTGTTTCATTGGTTTAATCCTCCCTGCTTAACACTGTATTCTATTTACATAACCACTGTTAACGAAGCACCACCCTGCCTGCAGGACATTGGTTTAATCCCCCCTAGTTCATGATGTGTTTTTGCTCCGCCCCCTCTCCTAGTACACCCTGATTTGCACCAGTCACTTTTCGCTCCACCCTCTCTACATCACATCCTGTTTACACCCTACTTGGCAAATATATATATAAGGACAGGACTGTGATTAGAGTTTAGTTTAGATGGCTTAGATTGTGCTGCATTCCGCATGAATAAAGAGATACTGCGTACAGCTCAGCCATGAGTCCCTGGTCGTCTGTCTTCCGCCTGTGAAGCTAGCCTGGCAGATAAGAGGGCTATAATTCCATATGGTTCCCACTATCAGAGTTCTGTGTCCCCATCCCCTCCTTTACAAACTGCTGTGGTTCCCCCAAGGTCACCCACTGGGGCTGATTCTAGAGTTATGTCTATGTGTATATATTTTCTTTATTTTTTGCCTTCACTGCCTTTCTAAGTCACCCCTACACCCATTCCTACTTCTGGGTGTGTCTCCTTTTGCCCTCTCCTCTCTCTGATAAAAGAATCAGTGTCCAGACTGTTAAGCACTGCCAGCTATCTAGTTGCCCCTAGTTATGGGTACATGTACACAGGTACCCAGTCCCCGTGGCCCCAGCCTTACATCTCGGGTGTGTACCTTTGGCAAAGAGAGCACCATCTGAAGTGGAATTAGGTCGTTACTGGGCTGTCTCTGTATGCTGTGACATTTTCTTTCCATGTGAAGCAGCATTTCAATCTGATGTAGCCCCATTTATTTTCATTTAGTTAATCTTGCTTTGCGTTCACTTGCCTATGGAGTTGAGTTTCCTAAATATCTTTGATGTTAAATGTCAAAAGTACATTCCCAGCCTACAGAACTTTTCTGTGAGGTCGAGTTGACCCTTGTTCAGCTTGAGTCTTCATGACTCAGATACCCTGAAGTAGGACAGCCTTTCTTTATTGTCCCATGGGTACACCTGTTAGCACTCGGACCGGACTCACCTGAGTGCCCCTAGGCTGAGTCAAGTGCTGGTGGTCTTTGCTGTTCTTCTTCTTCTAGCGTTTGCCCTGCTTCCGTAGCCAGTCAACAGCGTCAGGTTGAAAGCTATCAGGAGCTGCTTGTTGCTGGCTTTGAAAGTCACTGGGATCCATGTGGATTCAGTCGGCTAGGAAGGATCCTCAGTTTCCCCAATGAATGGGGACTCACGGGATGCACCACGAGAAGGTCGATCCAATGCATCCCTTTGCTGTTCTGATCTGCAGGATCTAAAGTAGAGTTCCCTGGCATGGCACTGGGAACTCCTGAGTCTCTTCACAGCTTGAGCTTTCCTCTCCTGACTGTCTGTGTGCACCCACCCACCCTCAGACAGGGATCCTTTCTCTCTTTCTTTACTAGGAATCCCAGCTGTGTTATGATTAAGCTCCCTGTAATAGTTGTTGTTGTTAGGGGGAGAATGTTGTCTGTGCCAGCATGATTCCACCCCAGACCTCCTCTCCTTCTTATCTCCATTAAGTCCATTTTCTGAGAGATTGTATTCTTCAAACTGATAAAAAATATGCTTGGAAGAAATATGTGTTGGGAGAAAGCATATAATTTAATAGAGAAATTTAAAAAAAAAATAGTGGAGGTTGCCTGCCATTATGACTTGAATGAGTCTACCGTTCGCTTCTTCCAGAAAGCTGACAAAAACATCTGTGCAAGGGCTACTGTCTCTCAACAGAAAAGCAAAGCCAAAGGGTGTTATCTCATGTCTGGAGGGCTCCAATAATGTTAAAAACCATATTTAGAAGGTCGTAAACAGGTTTACTATGCTCTATGAAAATATTTGATTTATAAATGAAGCATCCTACTTTGTGGAAATTCACTTATGGTGATAGAGTCCAGAACTGATTAACCACCATAAAGGAGGGATCATTGTATATTTAGTTAAAGTAGTATGATTTTAAAAAACAGCAGCATAACTTGTACTATTCATGCAAGTACTGCACACTAACCGATTGAGCCACTTACTGGAGCTTCCAACTTGTAATAGTCAAAACCTGGAAGCAGCCTAGATGTCCAATAACACATGAGTAGCTAAGAAAGTTGTGGTCTAAATAAACAGTGGAATACTACTCAGCTATTAAGTGGGTGGTGGGAATGGTGTTTATGTACACTTCTATTAAAGTGTAGACATATAAACCACTATTTAATTAATACGAGAGGGGAAAAATTGATCATATGTCTAGAACTTCTTAAAACACAGACTGCGTCTTTTTAATACATAGGCTGAGTCTTTGATATGTTGACTCTCTCAAAAACCTAGACCAGGGAGAACAGAAGCAACCGGTGGCACAGCTATATACAAGATGCTGGGTATTATACAATAAACCCTAACAGGGACTTTTCAAAGTTAACCCAGTCACCAAATAATGTGATGATAACAATAACTATCCATTGTCTTCTTGAACCCTAAGACAACAGGAACCTCACATTTCCACTATAGAGCCTATATCTCCCCCAGTCCTAGAACCTTAGGGTGGAGCCCACTCTCCTGCATGCTGCTCTCAATTCAAATCAAATAATAGTGCATCCGCGGATCACAACCTAATCAACACAAGGAGTGCCACCCCAGCATGCTTCACTTCAGTCAGTGTCCAGAGACTTCAGGTGTGGAATGACAACCCTTCAGCTTTATCACTCGGGTGAGACCTTTCCTTTCATAGTATTCTCTAATTCCATTCCAGGTGGTCCACTCCCCAATAAAGTCCCCAAACTTAGATATAGACCAGGTCTCCTGAGGTAGAGCAGAGGTTCACACGTGCCCATAAACCAGGTAAAAATATATACCTGAAAGCAGAAGTACACAAGAGTATTCAGGGAGTACCCCCCACAACAAAGTTTAATAAAAAAAAAAAAAAGAATGACAAGTTCAAGTTCTTCACCTCATCTTGCGTGGAGCTTGAAGGAATCATGTTCAGTGAGATAAGTCAGAAAGAGAAGGAAGAATATGGGATGACCTCACTCATAGACAGAAGTTGAGAAATAAAAACAGAAGGGACAACACAAAGCAGAACTTGGACAGGAGTTGGTGTACTGTAGCGAATTAAAGGGCAGTGTTCAGGTCCTGGTGCAGGATGGTGGAGGAGGAACTAGGCTGGGTGGTAAGAGTGTTTTGCAGAAATTTGAGAAAGTTTATACATGTACCAACAACTGTGTTTACTGTAAACCATTAATCCCTCCCAAAAAATAAGCGAGGGGATATTGAAAAAATTAGTTATTTGATCTCCTTCTCTCAGACATCTGGCACTCTTTTCATTTCTCTATGTCTAATTTGTCATTTATCTTGAGTTCTATCTCAATCCTTTCTTTCTCTTTCTCTCTCTCCCTTTCTTTCTTTCTTTCTTTCTTTCTTTCTTTCTTTCTTTCTTTCTTTCTTTCTTATAAAGACAGAAAGACAGTCAGAGAGAAGTGGAAGACAAGAAGAGAGAAATAGGCCCTATGGCTTATCACTGCTAAAGCCTCCCCCTGCAGGTAGGAACCAGATACTTGGGTCCTCACAGATGTCAATGCATGTGCTCTGCCAAGTGTACCACCACCTGGCCCCCACTTATTTATTTATTTTAAGTCAAGTAATGAGCTTGCTTGCTTTCTTAATTTTTTTTAAAATTTTTTTTAATATTTATTTTATTTATTTATTCCCTTTTGTTGCCCTTGTTGTTTTGTTGTTGTTGTTGTTGTTGGATAGGACAGAGAGAAATGAAGAGAGGAGGGGAAGACAGAGAGGAGGAGAGAAAGATAGACACCTGCAGACCTGCTTCACCACCTGTGAAGTGACTCCCCTGCAGGTGGGGAGCCGGGGTTCGAACCGGGATCCTTATGCCGGTCCTTGTGCTTTGCGCCACCTGCGCTTAACCCGCTGCACTACAGCCTGACTCCCACTTTCTTAATTTTTTAAAATAATATTTATTTATTTATTTATTGGCTAGAGGCAGCCAGAAATTGAGATGAAGAGGAAGAGAGACAGAGAGACACTTGAAGCCCTGCTTGTGAAATGTTGCCCCTGCATGTGCGACTGGGGGCTTCATCCTGGTCTTTGCACGTTGAAACATGTGCCTTCAACTGAGCCCCTTGAGCTTTCTTTTCCATCAACTTCATTTCTCTTTCTTCCTCTCTCTCTCTCTCTCTCTCTCCTCTTTTCCCTTTTTGACACAATTTCAAAAATGATCTTCACCCTTTACAGTCTTCACATGTCCATCTGTTGCTTTTTGCAACAGATTTTGCAACAGATTCATTTCTTAGTTTCAAAGCTCTCTTCTCATGTCGTCCGTTGTATCCTTCTGTAGCCTGTCCT
This sequence comes from Erinaceus europaeus, assembly GCF_950295315.1. NCBI lineage: Eukaryota > Metazoa > Chordata > Mammalia > Eulipotyphla > Erinaceidae > Erinaceus > Erinaceus europaeus. The sequence continues at coordinate 148,973,011 of NC_080165.1, read as the reverse complement.
TTCCCTTGTCTCTATTTGAACAACCACAATCATCTTCTCTGTTTGCTTGTTTTTTTTTTTAAGCCTTATCTAATTGTTCTCCATCCTTTTTCCCCTTACTTTGTTCTCTTTTTTTGGGGGGGGGAGGAGGGACTCACTGATGCTTTACCCCTCTAGATCAACTTTTTCAAGTGAGAGGGAGGGAGGTATGAGAGAGAGAGAGAGAGAGATGCAGTATAGCACTGAAGCTCCAGCCATTATCTTAGCACCTCCCAGATATTATACTATAGAATTGAACCTTGGTCTTGAGCATGGCAAAGCAGGCAACCTTCCTGTTAAATATCTTGTAGGCTCTTCTGTCCCCCCCCCCCAATCTCTTTTTTCCTAGCTAAAATTTGTTAAGTATCTGTCAGTCATAATTTCATATTTAAAACTTGCTTTGGAAAAAAATCCTTCTTTATTTCCTAGAAACCTTCATCAACCTAGACCCTCTTCCTAAGAAAGAGCAAGATGAGAACTCTTGTCCATCTTGGGTCATATACTTCCAGAAGTAAGAGAGTGTTGGTGTATTTTCACATGTCCTCATGGTTTCTGAATTTTAAATATATTCATCAAATGGATTCTAATTGAGAAACCTTTGAATCTATTATTTCTAGGACTTTATAAGTCCTGATACTGTACCATAAATGTATATCCATGCTTTCTTCTTGTAGTGAGAATTCAGTTTAATTAGTCCTAAAGATTTTCACAAAGAAAATAAGCATGTTTATTTATATGTTTAAGGATCAAAATCTTACCCTCAACTTAAAAAAAATAATGTGTATTAGACTATCGTATCAATTTGAAATAATGCACATGCATTTGATCTTATGGCATTTCTTTCTTAACCTGCCTAGTTGGTGTTGAATTGCCTTCTATTAACTGTCTGGCCATATTGAGCAAAACCTTTTCTTTGTGTATCCTCTTACTATAATACAGGCTGTTTAATAATGATTTAAGATGTAACTTTACTTAAATTTATTCTCTGAAAAAAAAAGTCTTTTCATTTTTCAAAGAACAAAATCAGAAACAGGAAAAGGTGGGTTTCTGGCAGCAGAGAAGGAAAGTGTGTAATTTTCCAGCCATTCAGCTGCCACCTGCCTTGCCACCAGAGAGTCAGTCTAATTATACTCGCTGATCTGAGCCAGCCACCGAAAGAGACATGATGTATATGAAAGGGGCGGTCTTTGAAGAGTTAAACCAACCTTTCTTTAAAAGCTGGTTCTGTTTTTGCCTTCGAGGCATGCTTTAACTGCTTCTTCCTGCTCATGCTGTAGGCTCATTCCACAGAAGTGGTAACACAGTGGAAGCTGACTCTGCGAACATTCATCATGAGGAAGTCTCATTTTTCTTGCCTTCAGTCCCACCCAGTGACACAGTGATTTTTATTTTTCTCTTTCAAAATCTTAAATGTGCTGGATGTTATTTAGGCTTCAGACTCCTCTTAAAGTATCCTGGTGTCAGTCTGACAAATGACCATGCCATTCATCTGCAAGATGGCAGGATTTGGACCATAGGTGTATCTGGTTTATTTTCTTTTTTTTTCTAACAATAGAGAATGCTTAGTAAGAGAGAAATCACCTGCCACAGATGGTCTGGGTGGGGGGGTCAGTGTTCTTGCCTGCTGACCCTGTGGAATCAGGCAAGGGACACGGAGCAAGGAACAAGAGGGAGATATGTTGGACTACTGTTGAAAACAGTTGACTTAGAAATATTTATGTATCCATTTGGAGACATGTTTTGCACTTTGTTTTTATATTACTGCATGCTACATTTATTTTTTCTCTGACAATTCTAATGGCCATCTGTACAACTGGGAACTAGGAAAGTTACTGTGACAGTTATGTTACAGACTTTGTTAAGATTATTGATAAATTGCATGCATTAGCTTTTAAAAATTTGGGGCAGACTCTAAGCACCTAAGTGCTAGCTTTTAAAACAAAATGTGTCCCTCTTAAATATTGGAAAAGTCTCAGAAAAGAAAAAAAAAAACATAAAAGCCATTCAACATGCTTCTTTAGAATAATTTTTAGCATGCAGAATCTTCACTTTACTTAAATAATGTCAGTTGAAACAGAAATATGAATCTTCCCATAGTAATTAACTTTTCTCATGGCTCTACCTCTTCTGCAAACTTTCTACTTACTAACTTTTATACCTTACCCCAAAATGACTGTATTTCAAGTATTTATTTATTTATTTATTTATTCAAGTATTTATTATTCCCGGCTTCTTGGGTCTATTCTCATGCTTCACATATGTAGTTGTGTTTCCTTAATTTTATTTTCTTCTGTATCTTCTGCTGCACAGTGAACTTCCCTACTCCCATGCCATCTACGATCATCACATAGTAGGCAAATTTCATTCTTATGTAGCAATTGTGTCTTCAAGTTATATTTCATGATTCCAGCTCTATTATGGAGATTACCCCATTGTTCCAATGCTATTAGAAAGAACTAATTCCCATTTTTTATTATAGCATTAAGATGTAAAAACCTTAAGTTTAAAGTTGTTCCCTTTTTAACTCTATTTTTCATAATTCATTTATCAGATACTGTAAAAAATTTAGTCATCTCTTCTTTTTTATTATGCTGTGATGCCATACATTATCGATTTTAACATACACAATTATTCCAAAGTTAACAACTCAACATATGGCCAATGTTTCCAGATCTAGGATTTGACTTCTTTTTTTTTATATCTTTGTTTATTTCCCCTTTTGTTACCTTTGTTTTTTTATGGTTGTTGTAATTATTATTGTTGTTATTAATGTCGTTGTTGTTAGATAGGACAGAGAGAAGGGGAAGACCGAGAGGGGGAAAGATAGACACCTGCAGACCTGCTTCACCGTTGGTGAAGCGACTCCCCTGCAGGTGAGGAGCCGGGACCTCAAACCCTGATCCTTAAACTGGTCCTTGTGCTTTGCGCCACGTGCGCTTAACCTGTTCCACTACCACCTGACTCCCAGCATTTTACTTTTAACATGCAGTAGAAAATGGGCCTTGGGGTTGAGGGGTAGACCCGATCAACACTGTATCCTGCTGCATGTTGTCAAGAGAACTAAATTAGAAGCATTCTTTTATAATCAGAATTTCGGGAAATCTAGCCGTGAGTTTCTTCAGGTGTAGGTCTTTTCTTGCGCCGAGGTAGAAAAGAAAATGGGGAAACCATCGTATTGATTCAGTTCATTCCCAAGTTTGTATCACAACCTCGGAGGATCTGCTGATGTTTGTTGCCACTGGTTTTGTTTCTGTACATGAGTAATTGAGGGCAGAGACTGACCTTGCTGTTGTATAACAATAATTGATGGCAGTAAATTTGGCCCTTTGTGTTGCCCAGGTATAGAACGTTCATGCTGCATCATAAATTATCCACCTAGGGCCTGGTTTTGAAATTGCCTTTCCCAACTGCAGTTAAAGTTCATGGAGTTTGATCTGTGGATTTAGCGGGGAATTAATTCCAGAGCCATGACCTTAAACCTTCTTACACAGAGGTATTTCCTGTATGGCATTCCTATTTAGATCGAATCTGATTGTAGAACAGTTCTCAGATACTTGCCTCAATTACTTTTAAACCCCCTTCTGACAAAATCCTATCAATATATACCGTGTTGCTTATGCACATTTGGTTATTCAATTTAAAAGAAAAAGAAGAGAGAAAGATGTAGAGTATCACTCTGGCACATGTAATATCAGGGATCAAATCTGGAACCTGATACTTGCAAGCCCTGCACTTTATCTCTGAGCACAAACACTTCTGTTTATTGTTAATTTAACTAGTCATATTTTAAAACACAAGTGAAAGAAGAAACAGTTGAACAGGATCGTACTTGGATTGTAAAATAGAAGGAAGATACATAAACTGGAATTATCATTTACTTGAATTTCTGTCAGGTTGATTGCCAAACCAGTTCACTAATGTTGAGCTAAATTTCGCCTGATAAATAGTCATTTTTTTTTTTTACAATAAGTTAAGATTTGTTATCAATAAAAAGAAACCTTTATTGGAAAATGAGTGTTTAGAACAGAATTGGATTTCCAGACCTAGAAAATATACTCCTAGGATCACAGTCTAGTTTTGATTACCTTTAACTCAATTTTTTAATGTTATTCTTTCCGCTGAAGGTATTGATCCTAAACTTAATCTCATCTCTTGATAGATAATTAATGTGCCAATTATTTCTTTACTCATCCAGTTTTGGGGAGTTCACTTCTTCTTCTTCTTCTTCTTCTTCTTCTTCTTCTTCTTCTTCTTCTCCTCCTCCTCCTCCTCCTCCTCCTCCTCCTCCTCCTCCTCCTCCTCCTCCTCCTCCTCCTCCTCCTTCTAGCGTTTGCCCTTCTTCCGTAGCCAGTCAACAGCGTCAGGTTGAGCCTGATGTCTGCTTGTTGCTGGCTTTGAAAGTGACTGGGATCCATGTGGATTCAGTCGGCTAGGAAGGATTGTCAGTTTCCCCAATAAATGGGTACTCACGGGATGCACCATGAGAAGGTCGATCCAATGCATCCCTGAAAAGAATAAAATATTTGGACTCATAATCTGTCTTATGTAGACTCAAGGGATTCTAATATCTGTCTAGGAGCCAGACAGAAAGTCAGAATATTAGAAGTCACTGGGAGTTGTTTCTTTCAAATAGCTGTAGTAATGATGACAATATTAAAGTCTTGAAAAAAATTAATTCACTGTTATTTTGAATTTTCTAACATTTTATATAGATGGAATAACTACATACTAAGGAGATTATATAATTTCAATTAGAATGTGCTATGGAATGCAGTAATCACAGAGGATAGAAATTGAATAATAGGCAAGAAAATCATAATAATAATAGGCAAGAAAATCATCCAAAAGATATAAATGGTGAAGTAAAGAATGAATCGTTTTCCAAAATGACCAATTAAAACGATCTGTGGATCTCTTGTGTATTTTCAAGTCATGATGGCCCAGGGTAGAAAGAAATAGTTGAAATAAGATTTAGTCTAATTTTCAAGTCTTTTGTGGGACATAGGAAAGACATGTGAGAGGGGAACAAACAGAGAAAAAGCAGCTGACCAGAGGATGAGTGAAGGCAGGTTGCCAGGTGTGAAGTAAGGGACACAGAGGATAGCTACATCACTGTGCTTACACTGAAAGCTAAACATCTCCGTGCCCCCCTTTATTTACCAAAAGTCCTTCAACAAATAATTCAGTCTTGGAACAAACAGATTATTTCCCTCTTGAATATAAGTAAAGAGTGGTGCCTTGCTTTGATTCCCAGCACTGCATACAAAGAAAGACAAAACCAAATCTAGTTTGTAATAAAAATGACAAAGCAACATTTGGATATTTCTCCCTCATATTAAAAAAATCATACCTTATCTCATAGGATTCCTTGAAGATTAATTAATTATAGAAAGTATTTGATAGGGAGTCGGGCGGTAGTGCAGTGGATTAAGCGCAGGTGGCGCAAAGCACAAGGACCAACGAAAGGATCAAGCCCCCGACTCCCTACCTGTAGGGGAGTCGCTTCACAGGCAGTAAAGCAGGTCTGCAGGTGTCTGTCTTTCTCTCCCCCTCCCTGTCTTCCCCTCCTCTCTCCATTTATCTCTGCCCTATCCAACAATGACAACAACAATAATAACTACAATAATAAAACAATAAGGCCACAAAAGGGAATAAATATTTGAAAATAAAGAAAGTATTTGATACAGTGCTTACAGCATGTAAAAGTTATATACATATGAATAAACATTTATTAATGATCAGTATTCTAATTCACACTTACGCCAAACCTTGGGTTCAGTCATATACCAGAACAGGGTAATTGTCGGAGATGGGGCCCTCTATCCATAGTCTCAGCATCAGCATTAATCTTGCTTCAAGTTTTGCTTGAATTATTTTTTCATTCAGCAGGTATTTATTCAACATATATTAATTGGTTCTGCCCTTGAGAGACATCTATCCTGGTGCTGAATATTATAATAAATAGAAAATACAAACCCGGGGGCAGGGAACAGCTATCTGAAAAGACCATGGCAACATTCATAGCAGCACGGTTTGCAATAGCCCTAACTTGGAAGCAACCCACATGCCCAAACACAGATGAATGTGAGTTTGTTTAAAAGTCCAAAGTAAAAAATAGTAAAAAATAGTTAAAAATCAATATATATATATATATATATATATATATATATATATATATATATCCTAAATTTGGTCTGAAGATCCTGCTGTACAGAGACTGCTACATGAGGTCACATAAGATGACCTTTAAACAAAATTATAAAGATACTTAAACCAGTTATAATCATCAAGTTATCAATTATAGTAAACTTCTAATTTGTTACAAGTTTTTTCTTCACAAGTAATTGACTACAGCTATGTCAAGCCTTCACATGAAGAAGCATCTGCTTATATGGAATCCCCAGAAATGCATCTTGAACCTCAAACATCGCCCACAACTACAGCTGCCCCCTCTCCCCCGAAACCCATGATACGACCTGAAATGATCTGGAGAATCTGATTCACAGACTCCAAAGGACAAGACTTTCCTACCACCTTTCCCTCACCTATCGCTGAGAGAGGGAGGAGAGAGAGAGAGAGAGAGAGGGAGGAGAGAGAAGAGAGAGAGAGAGAGGAGAGAGAGAGAAAGGGAGAGAGAGAGAGAGAGAGAGAGACAGCTGCAGCTCAGCTTCACTACTCGCAAAGCTTTCTCCCTTGTTGTTAAAATTTTCGGATGGCTCCAGCTGGGCGGGCTTGCTTCATGGGCAGGTAACAGAGACGACCAGAGACATACGGCTGGGCAGGGAAGCTGTATTTCTTTATTCAGGAACGATTTATAAACTAAGACAAACTAATCACTAAACAGAACTCTGCTGTCTCTTTGCGGCGGTGCAAGCACTCTCTCTCTCATTCTGCAACTCTCCAACTCTTGAACTCTGGAACTCTGACCCTCTCTCAGGGTTCCTAGGGGCGGGGCCAAGTGGGCCCGTGAAACTAACTGGACTGATCCAATTCTCTCGGCAGGGGAGAGCTAGAACAACCCAATGTAAAGCATACAACAATTCCCCCTTTTCTTTTTAACTAAATGACTACAGTTTCAAGGGTGTGGGGTGAACAGAAACATATATCATACAGGCATTTTTAAAAAAGAAACTGGCACAAACATGGAGAAACATGCAAGCAAGTAACAAGAACCAGTGTGCTGCCAAGGGAAGGCCTGAGGGGGCCATTTTTGCCTCTGTGGGCAAAACCTTATCAGCTTAAAAAAAACATTTCTTGCCTCTGGGGGCTACTTGCCTCGATGGGCATTTGCATGGGGGCGGGGAACGGCCTAGAGTCCCAAAGGCAGCTGGCTGCAATTTACTTACTATGAAACAAAACTTGTTATTAGCATATTTCTAATAGAGAAGGAATTTGAGACTTTTACATATCAACAACGTCTTTTGTTACACCCATTCAAGATGGAGACAGGAAAGGAAACCTCAGGCATGAGAATAATTAGCATAGCCATTGTGCGATCTACCATTTCTAATAGAGAAGGTAATCGAGAGTTTTACATATCAACAAGTCTATTTAACCTTTTGTTTAGACCAACTTAGTTAAAATATATAGCTTGTTAACTAATTTTTACCTCAGACTTTAAATGTAAGTTTATTTTATCTTTATGAGAATTACGTTGAAGACCTTTTTCATTTAACTTTGACTAGTAAGAATTTAGCCTTAAAGTTACTGTTTATCAAACTTTAAACACACACATAAACATGGTCATTAATACACAAGGAGAGAAACCTTTGTTACGAAGACATGTCATTTCAAACACGAATTTAAATCTGTACTGTCTTAGTTGTTGGGGGGGGGGGGTTCACCATCCGGAGGTGGCTTCCCGTGCAGCTTCACTTCTAGGAATTGCGGGTTGCGAAATCTGCATGAATCTCTGTGTACTCCAGCTTGTCTGCCTTCAGACCGGACCGGCAGCTGGAGATCTTGTGTGCCCAGTTTCGGCAGGGAGCCTGGGGGTCCGGGAGGTCCGGGATCGTTCCAGAATTCATAGCAAGAGGGAAGGCGGGCCAGTTTTGTAGAAGGCGTGGGCCTAGGTGCCCAGGGGTGGCGGCCATGATAGGCCATCGCGGCCCTGCCCCATGTCCCTGCCATGTCTGCTGCCCTGTTCGCAGTGGCCGAGCAACATGGAGGGATCACGCATCCAGTGCCCTGCGCCACGCGGTGGAGAGCCGGCTCCTGTGGGCTGGCCTGCGTGCTGGCATTGGGCTCCTGCGTGGTGGAATCAGGCTCCAGCATGTTGGCATCGGGTTCCAGCGTGCTGGCATTGGGCTCCTACATGCTGGCATTGGGCTCTTGTGTGCTGGCGTCAGCCTCCTGCGTGCTGGCGTCGGGATCTTGGGGCTCTTGTGTGCTGGCGTCAGCCTCCTGCGGGCTGCGGGGCTGCGGGCGTGGTGCGCGGGGTTGTCTGGGCGCAGCCGGCTGGCTGGCTGTTTAACCAAGTGGAAACAGCAGCTCCGCGCCTCGCCTCCCGCCCGCTGGCTCTTCCCGCTGGCTGTTCTGAGTTCGCCCGAGCGAGTGGAAACCACAGAGTGGTCCAGAGATAAATGTTCCAGAAACAGCAAAACAGTCTCATGAAGAAAGAGCAGAGGCCTTTGGAGATCTCTTCACAAGCAGAAGAGAAGGCCATAGTGCATAGGTAGCCAAATTGTCTTTACTTATCTGAGAGATGCGCAGGTCAGGTCCACGTGGGTGCCATTTGTTGTTAAAATTCGGAGGCTCTTGCTGCCCGGGCTAGCTTCACGGGCGGGTAACAGAGACGCGGAGACAACGGCTGGGCAAGGAAGCTGTATTTCTTTATTCAAGAACAACAATTCATAAACTAAACCAAACTAATCACCAAACAGAACTCTGCTGTCTCTTTGCTGCGGCGCAAGCACTCTCTCTCACTCTGCAACTCTCCAACTCTGGAACTCTGGAACTCTGGAACTCTGACCCTCTCTCGGGGTTCCAAGGGGCGGGGCCAAGTGGGCCCGCGAAACTAACTGGACTGATCCAATTCTCTCGGCGGGGGAGAACTACCCAATGTAAAGCATACAACACTCCCTCAAGGTGGGGACCGAGGGCTCAAACCCGGTAATATATGGGCTCAGCCAGGTGTGCTACCACCTGGTCCCGTCCCCAATTTCTTATGTAACTCTTTTCTCTGTGGCTGAAGAAGAAGAGGACTAATTCAGAGCAAAACCTCTATTTTTCTCAATAAAATCTTTTTTGACTTATTTTCCCCCCACACATGAAAGTTAATTTTCATGAAACCAAGTGTCTAAAATCACTCCAATTTTCTTTCACTAATTTTAAACTAAGAATTATTTTCAAGAACTCTATGTTTGATTTTGTGTCATGAGGATAAGTTAGTAGTATAGTAAAAGCTCACAAATCTAGTGTTTAAAAAAAAAAAAATCTCGGTCTCTATGGTAGAAAATGAGCTGACAACAAAATTTGAGGCATTTTACTTACTCCCAAAGCCCATATTGATTATATTTTCTCCTAGACAAGGATTTCCAGAGCCACTTCTTCAATGGAAAGGAATGAAATTATATGGAGACTCGACACTTCCACATGGAATGGACATGTCTTTGATGATGGTTTTTATTAGCAGAAGCAAGTTACATAGATGTAAATATCAGTCCCAACCCATGTTTAGAAGGTAGAAGAAGTCAATGATAGTTAGGAGATGAACAACAACAACAAAAGGACTACCACTGTCTACCTGTTAAGGAGGTAATTCAGACTCAAAGAAAAGATGTATTTTTTGATAGAAAATATAAATCTGTCTACAATATAAAATTATTTTTTGTAACAAAAGAATAATTTCTTTACGTTGTTTTTTAATTGATCTACTGTGATCAATTGGATGATATTTAAAATATGTTGACAGCGCTGTTCTAGTGTTTAGTTGCAATGTCTCTGAAGGGTGACTGGAATTATACATTTCTATCCATGTGTTCTGTAATCATTGCACCAAATGTTTATATGTTTTGTAGGCTGTCTAATTGGTGCCCAGATAAAATGTTAAAATGTTCATGGACGTTGCAAAATCAGAAAACTTGGGTAAAAGTTTTCACCAGTGTGACTGAGAGCAATTTTTTAATTCCTTATTGCTTTTTTAATTTTAGGGGGGCTGAGAATGCATGATTATTTCAGGATATACAGAGGAGAGAGAGAATGACTCAAGCATTGAGCGTGTAAAAGAAGGAAGATCAGTGACTTCCTTTTCTTGGGCTTCTTTCCAAAAAAACATCATCTGGTGAGTTGGAAAACACAAAATCAAACAGCCACGTGCCAGATGTGTGTGGCTGCTGTTGGGCCATCTGTCTGCTGCCTCTGTGCCATCTGCCACACTTTTGCACGGGGTTGACTAGAGGTACCAGGGCACACTTTGTGGTGGATTTGTATTATTGTTATAAATCTAATCAGAAAAGAGTGAACTAATATCCAACTCTCCTAGAGAGTGACTACAGCACAGCTGATGTAGAGATGAACACTGTCAGGATTGTTAAGGGTCACACTCAAAAGCTAAAGAAACAACCTTTATATGCAACTTGGAAGAACAAAAACATGACAAGATAGTGTTATGATCCTAACTCTTCCGTGGCCTCGTGAACTTTAGTCATCTCTGAGCCCGCCTCTTAGGGTTTCTGTTTTCTCTTTTTTTGTCCCAATCACTTTTCTTCTGGTCTTTGGCTAATAATGTTACTCCTTATCCAATTGTTTCTTCCTTTTTAAAAATGAGCTGTAGTAGTTACTTTGTATTTTGGACCTATTTGTTGACTTATTTGGTGGACTGTAACATTAGCATGCAAAACTGCTTTTTTTTCACAGGCAATGTAAAGGACCGGGAGTTGGGCTGTAGCACAGCAGGTTAAGCGCAGGTGGCACAAAGCCCAAGGACCGGCATTAAGATCCTGGTTCGAGCCCCCGGATCCCCACCTGCAGGGGAGTCGCTTCATAGGCGGTGAAGCAGGTCTGCAGGTGTCTGTCTTTCTCTAACCCCCTCTGTCTTCCCCTCCTCTCAATTTCTCTTTGTCCTATCCAACAACAGTGACATCAATAACAACAACAGTAATAAGAACAACAATAAAACAACAAGGGCAACAAAAGGAATAAATAATTTTTTAAACTATTAAATTGTTATGGTTTGTAATTCATGTAAGTCTAAACTGCCACTGATTTTTGGAGTTTTAAAATAGTCACAAAAGCATGTTCTTTTGCATTTGCTCTTGTTTTTAAAATTTCAGATAGAGGAAGAGTGAAAGAATATAGAAAGGGGGCTGGGTAGTGGTGCAACTGGTTGAGTGCACTGGTTACAGTGCACAAGGACCCAGGTTCAAGCCCCGAGTCCCCACCTGCAGAAGGAAAGCTTTGTGAATGTTGAAGCAGTATTGCAGGTGCCTCTCTCTCTCCCTCTTTGCCTCCCCTTTCCCTCTCAATTTCTGGCTGTCTCTATCCAATAAATAAATAAAGATAATATAAAAAATTTAAGAAGAAGTGAGAGAGACAAAAGGGAAAGACCAAAAGATCCATAAACCCATCCAGCTCCCCCAGTCATGGAGATGACCCATCTTGAACAAGGTCATGTGCGTGGTAAACTTCCCCTATCTTGCCACCGCCCCCACCTTGGTTCTCATGTTTAGATGTAATCTGTGGGGAGTCAGGCTGTAGCGCAGCGGGTTAGGCGCAGGTGGCGCAAAGCACAAGGACCGGCATAAGGATCCCGGTTCGAGCCCTGGCTCCCCACCTGCAGGGGAGTCGCTTCACAGGCGGTGAAGCAGGTCTGCAGGTGTCTGTCTTTCTCTCCTCCTCTCTGTCTTCCCCTCCTCTCTCCATTTCTCTCTGTCCTATCCAATGACAACAACAACAATAATAACTACAACAATAAAAAAACAACAACAAGGGCAACAAAAGGGAATAAATAAAATAAAAAAAATAAAACGTAGATGTAATCTGTGACATCCTGATGGACTAACTCTTTAAGAAAAATTGAGGATTTAAATGCCATGATCCTAACCTAGCTTGGGAAAGGAATTCTCTGAGTGCTAAATTCAGACAGTTCACCTGAAGAATTAGTAGGCTGGCATTATTTACACAAAGGCCCATTTAGCTCTAATAGTGTGTGGTTCTCACTTGCAGTGTTTGGTGTTCTATCCTATGGCTACCTTTACAAACACAGATGATTGAGAGCAGAGTATTCGTGAAGGTCGGCGTCCTGCATGGAGATTTATGGGGGATATGGGAGCGCATCACTCTGGACTGAATATATTCTCAGGAATGTGCTCGGCGTTCTTCACAGCATCTCTGTATTCCCCAACCATAGATATTTTAGAGGTGGTTGTTAGATAAGACCAAAGGAAAGGACCCACTTTGGAGGCCAAATGCTATCAAATATTAGCAGTTTGCCATGACTTATCCTAAATACTCTCTCTCTCTCTCTCCTCTCCCTCTCCCTCTTTTTCCACTCCCTCTCCCTCTCTCCTCTCCCCCTCCCTCTCCCTCTCTCTCCTCTCCCTCTCCCTCTCTCTCCTCTCCCTCTCTCTCCTCCCCTCTCTCTCCTCTCCCTCTCCCTCTCCCTCTCTCTCATCTCCCTCTCCCTCTCCCTCTCTCTTCTCTCCCTCTCCCTCTCTCTCATCTCCCTCTCCCTCTCACTCTCTCTCCTCTCTCCTCTCCCTCTCTCTTCTCTCTCCTCTCCCTCTCCCTCTCCCTCTCCCTCTCTCTCCTCTCTCCTCTCCCTCTCCCTCTCTCTCATCTCTCTCTCCCTCTCCTCTCCCCCTCTCTCTCCTCTCCCTCTCTCCTCTCCCCCTCCCTCTCCCTCTCTCTCCTCCCCTCTCTCTCCTCCCCTCTCTCTCCTCCCCTCTCTCTCCTCCCCTCTCTCTCCTCTCCCTCTCTCTCCTCTCTCCTCTCCCTCCCTCTCCCTCTCTCTCCTCTCCCTCTCTCTCCTCTCTCCTCTCCCTCTCCCTCTCTCTCTCTCCTCTCCTCTCTCCCTCTCCCTCTCTCTCTCCTCTCCTCTCTCTCTCTCTCCTCTCTCCTCTCCTCTCTCCCTCTCTCTCCTCTCTCCTCTCCTCTCTCCCTCTCTCTCTCTCCTCTCCTCTCTCCCTTTCTCTCTCTCTCCTCTCTCCTCTCTCCCTCTCCTCTTTCCCTCTCCCTCTCCCTTTCCCTCTCCCTCTCTCTCCTTTCTGCTCTCTCCCTCTCTCCTCTCTCTCTTCTCTCTCTCCCTCTCCCTCCTCTCTCCTCTCTCCCTCTCCCTCTCTCTCCTCTCTCCCTCTCCCTCTCTCTCCCTCTCTCCTCCTCTCTCCTCTCTCTCTTCTCTCTCTCTCTCTCTCTCTCTCTCTCTCTCAGTCAAAACACTGAGGCCTCAAAGAAAATAACTTACCCAGCTGTTTAGTAGCCTACCTGGAATTTAAATCTAGTCCATACTGTTAAATACTATGTATAATACTGCTTTTATAAATGAAATAAAAGTAACTTCCTTTTAAAAAAATTTATTTCTTTATGAGAAAGATAGGAGAGAGAAAGAACCAGACCACTCTGGTACATGTGCTACTGGGAATCAAACACACAACCTCATGCTTGAAATTCCAATGCTTTATCCACTGTGCCACCTTCCAGACCACTAAAAGTAGCTTCTTAGTAACTGTTTCTATTCATGTGTAAATAGTCCTCTAAAACCTTTTCAAATGATATTTTAATCGAATAGATGTGTCCTGCCATAAAATTCTTTCAAGAAAACCTTTTGTTGTTCTTGTATTCTATGTATTAAATTTGACAAAGAACTCTCTAGTGATCACATTATTACTAATAAGGTAGAGTTATTTTTATAATAAGAGGCAGGAATAAGTACCATTTTTTTCTATATATTTTATTTTAGTCCTCAGCAAAGTTTTGCTTATGGGTTTTTGTTAATTTTGTGTTTAAATGTGTAGAGGTTTAAATGGTAGAGGATATAATTCAGGTTTTAAAACAGTAAGTGTTTTTTTTTAAATTTATTTATAAAATGGAAACACTGACAAGACCATAAGATTCCACACAATTCCATAACACCAGAACTCTGTATCCCATCCCCTCCCCTGATAGCTTTCCTATTCTTTATCCCTCTGGGAGTATGGACCCAGGTCATTGTGGGATGCAGAAGGTGGAGGTCTGGCTTCTGCAATTGCTTCTCTGCTGAACATGGGCGTTGACAGGTGGATCCATACTCCCACCTGTCTCTCTCTTTCCCTAGTGGGGAAGGGCTCTGGGGAATTAGAGCTCCAGGACATATTGGTGGGGTCGTCTGTCCAGGGAAGTCTGGTTGGCATCATGGTAGCATCTGGAACCTGGTGGCTGAAAAAGAGTTAAGATATAAAGCAGAACAAATTGTTGACTAATCACGAACCTAAAGACTGGAATATTGCAGATGAAGATTTGGGGTCTCCATTTTGGAAATAGCTAGTAGGACTATTTTATATTCCAAGGGGCCCTAGCTTTTGTCTGCACTTGACATCTAATAGGCAGGTGACCTAAGTTATTGTCTGGGGGGGGGAGGGGGTGGTGTCATATTTGGAAAAAGGACTAGAAAGCTATATCAGGGAAGAGAGTAGAGCCCAAATATGGGAAAAGTATATAAATATTGTTAACTGTAAACTCCATCCATCTGATCTGGGGCCCATAGTCAGCACAGGAGCCTGTGTAACCTCTGCATCCCTGTAGGTCTGTGGTCACAGCTAGGAACATTCCAGGCTGCACCAATTTAAAGATCCATCATCCTTGGGTGATAGGCAGAGTCTGCTATCCAGCCTTCCTTCAGAGAATCTCCTAAAAGCTTAGACCAGAGAGAACAGAAGCAGCTGGTGGTGTTCCGTTATAAGATAGAGCTATACGTAAGTGGCATAAAAGGACATAAATTATGGAGAGGTCTTGTATGCTGCAGCAAATCCTAACAATGGGATTTTCAAAATTAACCCAATTGCCAAGTTGATTGGGTTATACCTGTAACTATCTATTGCTTTCTCAAACCCTAAGACTGAAAGAATAATTTTAAATCATGAGTTTATTATATTTTCATTTTGGTGAGAATACTTCATTTCTATTTACAATCTTGGTAAATTTTAAGTATGGATTTGTTAATTATAGGCAATTTTTTTTTATAAATTATAAGATTTTTCCCTGTATATTTCAATTATTAGATCCACTAGATAACAATTCTCTGGTTTCATACAATTTTTGTTTTGATTTTTATATGCTTAGTTTATTTTCTCTTCCATCTATAGATGTGAGGTGCAATTCCTTGGGGAAGGCAAAGCAAGCCAATTCTAAGTGGCTAAGCTGCATCGTTTTTGCTTATATTTAAAAGATTGTCATTCATTTAAAAAAAAACTGAAGTTTGCAGATGTGAGAGTAACCATCCTATCCTGCCTCAAAGAAGTCAAACGTATAGAAACAGATACATGGGGACTGTTTTTCATTCATTTATATAATTTTATGTTACCCAAGTACGGGATGTAAGGAAAAGAAATGTAAGCAAACATCTATGGATGAGACATTGAGTTGTCGGAAAAGTCTTGCTGTCTCTTTCATCTGCTTTTCTATGCAAATATGTGTCATGACTGTTCTGACAACCCAATAGTAACTGTTTTTCACTAATTAATCTGATACCAGGAGACAATGAAGAAAGGATATTTCTCCAGAGTCCTAAGAAGTTCCTTTAGTGGGTGAGTCTATTTTATTAGAAACCATGAGATAAGGTTCACTCCTTTATTTACTATTCGTGTGCACCTTGCAAAGTTTGGGTTATTTATGTAACCAGGAACATTCTTGGCATTTAACAGCCACTAAAAAAATTATGTATATGTAATATCTATCTATCTATCTATCTATCTATCTATATATGATACCTCATCTCTCATCTCTACTATTATCAACAATACTAGAAGGTAAATATTGTTACAGTTTCTTCACATATTAGGAACCTACCTTCCCAAAGTAATTGTTTCAGGTGGAAACTTGATACACAGTACCCATATATATATTTTTAACATCTCATAAGGAAACTTTATTATTATCATCAAAAAGAACAGTAACACTGGTGATTTAAATGCTTTTACAATAAAATGGAAATTTTTTGTCCTATTCTTTTCATTTTTTAATGTATTTATTTATAAAATGGAAATACTGACAAGACCATAGGATAAGGGGGGTACAATTCCCACCACCAGAACTCCGTATCCCATCCCCTCCCCTGATAGCTTTCCTATTCTTTAACCCCATGGGAGTATGGACCCAGGAATACCCATATTTCTATAGTTCTGTATCAGAAGTTAATATCTGAACTAATATAATAGACAATGTAGGAGTTTTCTAGCAAGCAAATTTGTATGGTGGGCATGTTTATCTAAGTAGCTATAATTAAAAAAGGTATTTAATGTCATTTACATAAAAATAGAAAAGATAATAATCAACTATTACACAGCTCATAGAAGCAGCATTTTATTTGGTGTTTTTAATTATTGACTAGGTTTAAGTCTCTGACTTACTTTTGGTGACTTTGTTCTTCAAGAGGCGAACAATGACTCAGAGAAGCATGTTGTGAGAAGATAATTAATTTTTGAAAGATGACAATATTGAAGAGGTGGTAGTGACATTACACAGTCTGTAAGCTTTCAGCTGATATGATCCACATATAGCTTTGGTTTTCTGTCCTAACACCCACACAGTAACACAGTATTGAAGCAGTCACCATTGTGACAGGCTTAATGTGATTGTTGACTTGGCACAAAGTAACTACTACAAATAACCCCCTTGAACCTGGACATACCAGACTATAAAATAGGACCAATAGTACAAGTTTCACAGTGTTGTTTTGAGAATGGGATGATTTGACATCTGCAGAGAATCTGGTAGAACATTTGGCTCATACTTAAATACTCAACAAACATTCATTTCTGCCCCTACTTTTTTTAATCTGTACTTTCCACAATAAGACTTCTTTTGATGCTTATTTTACTATGATTTTGCTAGGATAAGCATGCTCAGGATGGAAGTGATTGAGTTAAGTAGTCTGATTTCCTATGACCTCCTATTTATTTCCCAAGCTTAGTTCTAGAGATGGGTTGAACTTAACAGCATCTCCAGAAAATAATATCTAGTAATAGCTCAATTGGGATTCTGGATTTTTCTTCTCATTCATAAAATCACCAATTAAAATTATAATTTCTTTTTCTTCACCTAGATTATTTTTCCTTTTGTGACATTAGCGTGTTGTTATTGGGGTTAGTACAAAACAGGGCACAAGATGCAATGCCTTATACTCTCACTGAAAATGTAAGAAGGTATAACTAATTGAGGTTATAGCTCAAGAAAAATATACACCAAGTACTCTTATCCTCCTTTAGGAAATACTTAGAATGCAATTTATCAGATACTGTAGAAAATTTAGTCATTTCTTCTTTTTTATTATGCTGTTATGCTATACATGATCAATTCTAACATACATAGTTATTCAAAAGTTAACAACTCTGATACTGGAATATGTCCTAAAATTAATGCTATATAATAATATCTGGGGGTTTGAGCGCAGATCCATGCACATGGTAATGAGTGAGCTCAACCAGGTGTGCCACGACCTGACCTCTGCTCGCACTGATTCTATCCATTTCTTCCTCCTTTTTCATATTTCATAGAAGTCATTTATTACTATGGTTTGTGTTTGGGGGTCTGCCTTACTATGTAGCACCTTACTCAAATTATTTTGCATATTCACTATTCTATATTGTTCCAGCCATGACATCATCTCCCCAGACAATAACTTGGGTCACCTGCATATCAGATATCAGGCTCAGGCAAAAACTAATTGTGTCATAAGCCCCTTGGAATATAAAATAGACCTACTAGCTATTTCCAAAACGAAAACCCCAAATCTTCATCTGCACCATTCCAGCCTTTAGGTTCATGATTAGTCAACAATTTGTTCTGCTTTATATCTTAACTCTTTTTAAGCCACCAAGTTCCAGATGCTACCATGATGTCAACCAGACTTCCCTGGGCAGTCAACCCCACCAATGTGTCCTGGAGCTCTGCTTCCCCAGAGTCCTGACCCACTAGGGAAAGAGAGAGGCAGGCTGGGAGTTTGGATCCACCTGTCAACACCCATGTTCAGTGGGGAAGCAATTACAGAAGCCAGACCTTCCACCTTCTGCACCCCACAATGACCCTGGGTCCATACTCCCAGAGGGTTGAAGGACTAACTATACAAGAGATAAAGTTAACTCTTCCATCTTCTAACCTCCTTAGGCAGGGCATCAACATTAGTATCAACACTTGCCAATCTTTAAAAGGAACATTGTACACAACTGGCCAGTAAATATTCTGGCTTTGCATATGTATATATGTTTATCAACTAAAGGAAAAGTCTTGTTCCTAAGACAACCTTTATTATAATATTCAAACAAGTAGAGTTAAAAACCTTGAGGTTATTTTTTTAAATGTTAATTTAGATCTTACTAAAAACCAAGGTCTATTTCCTTCCTAATTCAAGTATGGGCTCTGTGAATCTAAAGTCAGCATAGACATAACAAATGCCCTTCAAGGCCATAAAAACTGGGATAAAGTTTAAGCTTCTCAGACAAAGAAGAGACTCCAGAAGCTGGAAAGGAGCAAGAGATAATAAGACTTTGGGAGAATTATGGTGGTGGCTGTTGGGTGGGCATGAAGTTAGAAATCTTTGGTAGTGGGAGTGCTATGGAATTATACCCTTATTATCTTGTAATCTTATAAATCACTATTAAATCACTAATAAATATTTTGTAAAAACTGCTGTCCAAGAGGACTATATACTGCAACAATCCCCATAATATTTAATGGAGACATAAAGACTACACAGAGAAAAACAAGTTACAGGAATTTGCCGACACCAGACCTTCGCTATAAGTAATGCTAAAAAGAGTCCTCTTGTCTTTTGCTCTAAATAACAAAGAAAAGAATGCACCCAAAGTATTGAACAACAAGAGAGCAAGAATACTAAAGTCATATGGTAGCATAGCAGTAAATCCTCATATCTCAATAATCATCCTTAATATAAATAATCGGGGAGTGCTCAAGAAACACTCTCATGGGAAGATCATATATTGTGGCACTCAACAAGCCTCAAAATACTTTAAATGACTGAAATCACTGTAAGCATTTTTTCAGATCATAATAACTCTCTATTGCATATGAGACTTACCTCAAGATTAAAGACACATATTGACTGAAAGTGAAGTGATGGAAAAATTACCTCATGCAAATAGAGTTAAAAGAAAAACATTGACATAGCTGTACTTATATCAACAACATAACTTTTAAAAAATTTTTGTTTATAAAAAGGAAACACTGACAAAAAAAAAACATAGGATAAGAGGGGTACAACTTCACACAATTCCCACCACCAGAACTCCATATCCCATCCCCTCCCCTGATAGCTTTCCTATTCTTTATCCCTCTGGGAGTATGGACCCAGGGTCATTGTGGGATGCAGAAGGTGGAAGGTCTGGCTTCTGTAATTGCTTCCCACTGAACATGGACGTTGACAGGTGGATCCATACTCCCAGCCTGTCTCTTTCTCTAGTGGGGCGAGGCTCTAGGGAAGCAGGACTCCAGGACACATGGTGGAGTCATCTGCCCAGGGAAGTCCAGTTGGTATCATGTTAGCATGTGGAACCTGGTGACTGAAAAAAAAAAGAGTTACCATATAGAGCCAAACAAATTGTTGACTAATCATTAACCTAAAGGCTGGAAAAGTTCAAATGAAGAGTTGGGGGCGGGGGTCTCTGTTTTGTAGATAGTAGTCCGGTTTTAGTTATATTCCAAAGAGCCCATGACTATATGAGTTTTGTTTATATTTTTATTTATAAAAAAGGAAACACTGACAAATTCCCAAACATACATGATGGACCTAGATCTTGAATAGATCCCTCTCTCCATTGTTTATGGTCATCTCTATCAGAAACAACACAATAGACCCCTTTATGGGCTCCCATAGGACCTTGCCTTCAATGTGGATCAACAACAGTAGAGAATGTTCCATCCTCTGAAGGAGGCTGGACAGCATAATCTATGCTCCACCTGAGGAAGATGGGTTCTGATATTGGGGCATCTTGGAACTTTCCTACTCATGACCACAGAATGTGAGCTCAGATCTACAGGGATGCAGAGGTCACATAGGCTCCTTAGCTGTGTATGTCAATAGTATTTATACACCTTTCCCATATTAGGGAGCTACTCTCTTCCCTGATCCAGCTTTCTGGTCCTTTTTCCAGCCATGACATCATCTCCCCAGACAATAACTTAGATCCACCTACAATTTAGATGTCAGGCTCAGAGAAAAAAAAACATAACTTTTTAAAAGACTACAATAAAAAGACAAAAAATTTGTTGTGAAAGTATCAAATTATAAAATACAGATCTTATATGTATAATGTTCTCATATCATTGCCCAGCATCATATATACCATAATGATACCCTGTCTCCCTTGTCCTCTATTAAACAATTCATTATAAAGAATTGGACATATTATAATCATGTTAAAGCTGTCAAGAAATATGCCATTAATTCATAAGCTCCTAATAGTAGAACATTGAAATACTGGGGAGTCAGGCTGTAGTGCAGCGGGCTAAGCACAGGTGGCGCAAAGCACAAGGACCAGCATAAGGATCCCAGTTCGAACCCCGGCTCCTCACCTGCAGGGGAGTCACTTCACAGGCGGTGAAGCAGGTCTGCAGGTGTCTATCTTTCTCTCCTCCTCTCTGTCTTCCCCTCCTCTCTCCATTTCTCTCTGTCCTATCCAACAAGAACGACAACAACAATAATAACTACAACAATTAAACAACAAGGGCAACAAAAGGGAATAAATAAAATAAAATATTTAAAAATAAAAAAAATAAAAAAAGAACATTGAAATACATAAAAGAAAACCTAAAGGTAATAATTAATAACAATGCAATAATAGTAGAGGAACTTTACTCCCATATTTACTTCAATGAACAGATGAGCCAGACAAAATAATTCTAGGAAATAGTGGTCTTAAATAACTCATTAGATATATGGACTATTTTCCTTCTTATCCAGTAAGGAATTCTGTATCTTATGATTGAAGAACCTAGTAAAATTAATAGGTGAAGAACCTAAGTAAAAATTAATAGGTGAGTATTTTCTAATATGTTGCTAAATTTTTTGTTGTCTGCTTTCGTGTTTCCTCACTGTTTCTTCTTTTTCTTTTTACTTAAGGCTTTATACCTACTCTTTGTTTTTGTTTTTTTTTAATTTTTTTATATTTATTTTATTTATTCCCTTTTGTTGCCCTTGTTGTTTAATTGTTGTAGTTATTATTGTTGTTGTCGTTGTTGGATAGGACAGAGAGAAATGGAGAGAGGGAGGGGAAGACAGAGAGGAGGAGAGAAAGACAGACACCTGCAGACCTGCTTCACCGCCTCTGAAGCGACTCCCCTGCAGGTGGGGAGCCGGGGTTCGAACCGGGATCCTTATGCCGGTCCTTGTGCTTTGCGCCACCTGCGCTTAACCCGCTGCGCTACAGCCCGACTCCCTATACCTACTCTTTGGAGCTATGTTTTGGTTCTTTTTTTGCTTTGTGGTCAATAATGATGTTCAAATACAGATTTTTTAAATTTTTTCTTATTTTTATTTATTTATTTTTGGATAGAAACTGAGATAAATTGAGAGAGGAGGAAGAGCTAGAGTGAGAGAAACAGAGAGACATCAGCAGCCCTGTTTCACCACTTGTGAAGCTTTCCCTCTCCAGGTGGGGACCAAGGACTTCAACCTGGGTCTGTGTGTACTGTAATGTGAATAATTAACCAGGTGTGCCACCACCTGGCCCCTTCAAATATAAAATTGTATGTGTAAAATCCTGTTTGAAATGAGTCACCAAAGTTTGAACACATTCCAAACTGTAAATTTTGCTCCCCATTTACATTTGTGATATATAATTATCTACCTTCCTCATGTATATCTTCCTTGCCTACTGCAGCTTTAGTTGTACTGCTCTTGACTTTTAATCTTCACCCTTGTTTTACAGATATTTGAGAGATATTTTCTATGTATCTACCTCTTCCAAGAATATGTCTTATAAAAAAAAAGAATATTTCTTCTATCATATATTATCTGATAATAACTTCTTTTTAAACTCTATTTTATTTGATAGAAGAGAGAGAAATTGAGAGGGTGGGAAGATAGAGAGGAAGAGACAGAGAGAAACCTTCACAGCTCAAACACTCATGAAGCTTCCTACTTGCGGATGGGGACCAGGGGCTTGCACCTGGGTCCTTGTTCACTGTAGTGTGTGCACTCAGCCAGGTGCACCACTGCCTGACCCCTTGATAACTTATATTTTCAACTGATATTAGAGAAGTTCCCTAATCTTTCTTGCAATGCCAGTTTACTTTTTGCTTGTCTGGGAAACCCTTGAACTCCCCTTCAATTCTGAATGACAGTTTTGCTGGTTATAGAAGTATTGGTTGACATTTTTTTTCCTGTAAGTTTTGAGTATGTCATGCTACTCTACAGTTCTGTGAAATTTCTGTTGACAACTGATTGATTTACAAGGTTACCATTGTGTATTACAAATAATTTCCTTTTGATGCATTTAGCACACTCTATTTTTCCAATTTTATTATATTAACTATAATGTGCTTTGGTGAGGCCCTTCTTATTTGAAACTATGAGAATTTCCTATACCTGGATGTCTGATTCCTTTCTAAGATACAGAAATATTGATGGAGGAGGGGGTTGGGTGGATTGGCACCTGGCTGAGCACACATTTGACAGTGCTCAAGGACCCAGGTTTGAGCTTTTCGTCCCCACTTGCAGGGGGAAAGCTTTACAAGTGGTGAAGCAGTGCTGCAGGTCTCTCTCTGTCTCTCTCCGTCTCTATCAACTTTTCCCTCTTGACTTCTGGCTGTCTCTATCCAATAAATAAAGATAATTTAAAAAATAAAAGAAACATTGATGGAAATATTACTTCATCAAATGTTATTTTGGTATTTTTTTCATCTTTATCCTTCCTTGTATGCTTCCCTTATAGCATTAATATGATTCCTTTTGATTTTCCCCCCTCCAAAAATATATGTATATATTTAAATTAAATATTAAACCATTAAGGTATAATAGAGATATAAATATATAGGTTTAAAAATTAATAAATGCAAGTACGCTTTCACCACCAAAATTATTCCTAATATCTTAGTCTAGAGAAATAGATAGTTGGAAAATACATAAGCACAAGAGTATTTACTTCAGTGATTCACAACTTTAAAAGGGTTTAATGAGCTAATCTTTCAATAATAAGGCACTGTTTATTTTAATATGTATATCTATGTAGCCATTAAGAAGGGAGATGCATATGTTGATCTGTAATGTAATCTAGGATACATTATTATTCTATGTAATCATGTAATATTTATGAGCAACCCACATTTCAATGCACATATTTATGGTGAGAAACTACTTTTCTCTATATGCACTTTTTTATATTTTGAATTTTGTAGCATTTTAAATTTTGCATTCTGTGATTAATTTTATCAGTTATAAAGTATTGTTTTTAGGTAGAGATAGAGAGGCAAAGGGAGAGAGTGAAAGATGACAAAGTCATAAAGCTTCCTTCAGTGTGGTGGTGGTCAGCCTAGAATGTGGGTAGTACACATTGTATATCAACACACTTTCCCAGTAAAATATTTTGTTGGCCTTGTATTTAATTTAAATACATTAAAATTAAATAACACTAATGGTGACATTGATAATTGACATATATAACATATTGAATATCTCAGGTACTTTGATATGTTGTCTTCAGTGCTCACAATGATTAGTTTCAAGACATGTTATATAATCCCTATCTTAAAGATGATAACATCAGCTCAGAGAGACTAATTCATGTGTCCACGATTATAGAATTATTACCTACCAATGGGGAATCAGGTCTGTATAGCTTCAAAGCCAATGGTAATCAAGGTTTGGCCACATTCAACTAAGCATAACATTTTACTAAGTTTCAATAGATGTTAACCATTTTCTATCCCACTGTGCCACAATCTTTTCTTCCTAATTGCCAAGCTTAATATAAAATGACTAACTTCACTACTATAATTCGTGATTTTATGTATTTGAAATCTTGTTTCATGAAAGATCCTATTAAGATTGTATAAAGGTTTACAATGTTCCTGTTGTGTAAATGGTTCAACATTCCAGCAACAAACTAGATAAACATTTTGCCAATCACTAATTAAAAAGCTGGCTTTAAGTACAATAACCGGAAGTCACTTTGCATTCACATTTCTATTAACAGCTAATGAATACACAGCTAAACTAATTTAGTCAAATTGTTTCTTCATTCTGTTCAAAGTTAAAACTAACAATTCAGCTCTGGCCCTGAGTATTTTAAATTATTTTTCCTCCCCTATTGAGTTAAAGTCTAATTAAAAGCTTTTAGTCTTTCACATTGTGCTGGCTGCTAAGTTATATTGTTTCGTCCGCAGGGATTCAATTATTACTTGACTTTAAAAAATACATTTTTTACAAGGATTTTTTTTAACCACCTTGCCTGGAAGGTTTTGTTTCTAAAATTTAATTTGATAAGATTATTACATTGTGAAACAAAAGAAATTAACTTTTGTATGGCATTTTTTAGCATATATTTTTTTCTCTGCCATAAAATTAATTGACTAGATACTATCACTAAGTTTCACCTCAGTGATAACCCTGGTGACAATAAGGAGGGGTAAAAAGAATGAAAAGTAAATGAACATCCTGCTCACTGAGTTTTTGTAAAGGAAATAGAAGAAAGGTTCTGCAAGTTTATTGGGAGCTAGAAAACACTCAGAATTACCAAAGCAACCTTTAGAAAAAAGAACAAGAATGGAGGCATCATACTTTCCAACTTCCAGCTTTATTACAGGGCTATAATAATCAAAACTGTATGGTACTGGGACAAAAACAGAGAGATCAAAAATAAGACCTCATATCTTCATGTAGTTTATCTATAATAAAGAAGTCCAGATTTTTAAAGGGAGAAAGTAATGTCTCCTCAGCAACTGGTGCTAGAAAAATTGGGTTGAGATAGTCAACAGAATTAAACAGGACTATCATATCTGTGCACAAAAGTTCACTTAAAGTGAATCAAAGATGTGAACGTTGGGTCAGAAACCATAAAATACATAGAACAACCCTCAGCAGAACACTCCACAATCTGTTTTGGAAGTACCTTCTGAAACTCCAGTCCAAGGCTTTTAATAAAATTAAAAATAGATAAATGGGACTACATCAAACTGAAAAAGCTTATACATAGTAGAAGGAACTACAGCCAGAACATAAAGTAATCCTATTGAATGGGAGATTTTTCACACGCCATACACTAGACAAAAGATTAATAAACAGAATATATGAATAAATCACAAGACAGCAACAAAAAATAAACCACCCCACTAAAAAATGGGAAGATAATATGAATAGCACTGTCACAAAAGAAGATACTCAGGTAGTATATACAAGGGCCACAGGTGTCACAGGTCCTTGGCCATATAAGTGAATGAATAAGGGCCATAGAAATATATATATATCACAAAGCACAAGGACCGGCATAAGGATCCCGGTTCGAACCGCAGCTCCCCACCTGCAGGGGAGTCGCTTCACAGGTGGCGAAGCAGGTCTGCAGGTGTCTATCTTTCTCTCCTCCTCTCTGTCTTCCCCTCCTCTCTCCATTTCTCTCTGTCCTATCCAACAACGACAACAACAATAATAACTACAACAATAAAAAAAACAAGGGCAATAAAAGGGGATAAATAAATAAATAAATATTTTAAAAAAGAAAAATATATATATATGAGTATTATTCAGTTTCAGAAAAAAGGCAAATCATCCTAGTTGAGGCAACAACAGTGACAAACATAGAGTGCATTATGATATGTAAAATAAATCAGATTAAAAGAAATACTTCATTGCTTCACTTATATATGGAAACTACACAGGGAAAAAGTGGGCAGTGAAGTAGTTCACCTGGATGATGAACTTCTTTGTCATGTGCACACACCTGCTCCCCATCACACTGAAGGAAACTTTAGTGCTGCGCTATCTGTCTATCTCTCTCCCTATCTCTCTTTCTATCTATCTATCTATCTATCTATCTATCTATCTATCTATCTATCTATCTATCTATCTATCTGTTGGTCTGCTTCTAATTCTAATTCTGCTTCTAAGACCCCTTCTGTTGCATTGTTTAATGCTGTGGTCTATTTACATAATCACTGCTTTACCTGAGAATTGCCCTGCCTGCAGGGCACTGGTTTAATCTCTTTTTGCTCCGCCCCCTCTCCTGGTCACACCCTGTTTTCCACCAATAGTTTGCACTCTCTTTTCGCTCCACCCTCTCTACGTCACATCCTGTTTTCCACCCTACTATTTCCTTTTTGGCCAGTATAAATACAGATGCTCTTCTGATTAAACATTGGATTGCCTTTCGGCTCCGAGAGTCCCAGAGTCTCTCTCCTTCGATGCTAGCCCAGCACGAGTTCCTGATCCCTCTCCCATGCAGCAGCCTAGGTTGGCTCCAGTTGACTTCTCTCCAACCCAGAGAGCACCTGCTCAGGAAGAAGCATCCTCAGGCTATCCCAGCATCTACCTATCTATCTATCATCTTTCTCTGCCTCTTTCTCTCTCTCTCTCTCTGCCTGTATTTCTCTCTAAATTTTTTAACTAACTAAAATGAAAGAAAAAGCAAGTAGAATGATAGTTTCCAGGGAGTAGATGAAGTAATAAAGTCAAAGCTATGTCTCAGACAAATTCCCACATCAGAGAATTAGTACTTTTGAAAATTCTCTGAAATAACTTCAGTTGGTTCTGTCTTACCCATTTCCATTTTACCTTTTCAGATATCTTTATCCAACTAATCTTTCCTGCCTAGTTGCTTCAACCTCTCTCAGAAATCTAAGTGAGCAGAAGTACTTACATGATAGCGCACATACAATCTAGAGTTTATTCAGCTCAATGACTTCTGTGAACACCTTGTTACCCCTTGATGTGCAGATATCTATTTAAAAGGCACCCTGACCATCAGAAAGCTTCTTCCCCAGAGCTGGCCAGGCCCGAGACAACCTTATACCACCTTCATTTCAATACCAAGTTTTAATCACTTGAGTTTCTCATTTAAAGTTTGTAATGGTGGTCATTAAGTAAAAAATGACTTTACTCTGTGCTTCCATTTCATTTTCAGTGTTACCTTAAACCACATTTTCACAGAAAAGGAGAAAGTATCCTGCAATTTGCTCTTACGGGAATTTTTACACAATCCGAGTTTCCGTTTCAATGAGATAAAACATTCAGATGAAAACCTTTAGGGAGCAGTTAGTGGCCCAAATTAATTCCCCTTATTATCCTTACTAAATTGTCGACCTGGTAGCATAAAATGATCTCAATAACAGTTCAATTAAAAGTGTAATTGAAGGAGAAGTGTAATTGTCAGTACAGAGGAACAAACTGATGAAACTTTCTATTTCAACTCAATTTTCAATAGTCTGCCAAGTCCTTAAATCTTTAGAGAGCTATCATTTTAGCGAAAAGAAAGATTATATTCATGATTGCCTACTTGTTGGTTTTCAGAATTTTAAGTCTTAGTCACTTTCTGTCTTCATATATGACTATTGTTTTTCTGGATTCTCTATAATTCCCTTTTTAAACTATACTACTGCCCCTCAGCAAGCTGTATTACCAGTTGGAGTTCATTAGTGATGGCAGAGGGGGGCTCCTGGTTGAGCACACATGTTACAGTGTGCAAGGACTCAGCTTCCAACCCCCAGTCCCCATCTCCAGGGGGAGAAGCTTTGAAAGTGATGAAGCAGTGCTGCAGGTGTCTCTCGGCCTCTCTTTCTCCCTTACCCCCTCTCAACTTCAAGCTGACTCTATCCAATAAATAAATAAATAAATAAATAAAGATTTATTTATTTTATTTATTCCCTTTTGTTTCCCTTGTTGTTTTATTGTTGTAGTCATTGTTGGATAGTATAGAGAGAAATGTAGAGAGGATGGGAAGACCGAGAGGGGGAGAGAAAGACCTGCAGACCTGCTTCACCGCCTGTGAAGCGACTCCCCTGCAGGTGGGGAGCTGGGGCTCGAACTGGGATCCTTCTGCTGGTCCTTGTGCTTTTCGCCACATGCACTTGACCCGCTGCACTACCGCCCGACTCCCAGTAAAGATAATCTTTAAAAATTAAAAATAAATAAAGTGATGGTTGATGTCAGGGCTCCAAGAATATGAATTTACCCAGAACAACTGCCTCCTTATTTTTTCTGTTTGGAAAAGCCTAGAAAATTTCTATCAGTGTACATGGAATTAATGGAATTGATGAACTTATTTATAGTTGTAGTTCCAGCTAGAGGACAAGCCTCTACTGCTCTTTCTGTTAAACTACCTGTAAGATTACGTGTTGATATTACATTTCTACCTCCATGAATTTTTATACTTTTTCATGGTTCCTTCTCACTGTTCTTCTTCTCCCTTGATTCTTCTAAGCGGATTACTTCTCATTTCATTTAATTAACGGCGCTGTTTTTCTCCTTAAAGGCTTTTTTTTTAGCTCTTTCATTTTAACATGTCCGCTGCATGAACGAAAGATTGATTGCTTGCATACGCAGGAGCAGGTGATAGTGTAGTATAGTCTCTCTGTCTTTCCTGCTGGCATATTCCTGGACAGTATTTATGCATTATGTTAGCCGCAAACAGCTGAGGCTTTCGTGACATTCATTTTACTAAAGTAAAGTTGTTAAGTTTGGCAAGACAATAATTTACTTCTACAGCAAATCACCACAAATAACAAAGTAAAAAACTTTATTATATCACTGTCCTTTATCTGGCGTCTGGGTGGGAGCACATACTTCAGCAGGCAGGATCAGCACTTCACCACTTTGACACCGTAGATGCAAACCCCAGCTAGTGTGAGGGAACAGCCATGCCACTAGGAAAAGGTCCACGGGTAATGGGGCAATCTTTCTCTCCTTCTCTCTCTCTCTCTCTCTCTCTCTCTCTCTCTCTCTCTCTCCCTCCCTCCCTCCGTCCTTCCCTCCCTCCCTTCAAGAGGAAGAATTAAAAAGTTGGTCTAGGAGCACAAGTTCCTAGCATTGGGAGGACAAAAAAAAAAAAGTGAAAAACTAAAAAGAAAAAGAAGTCTGAGTGGACTAAACTTAGTTTTTTTTTAGTCTCACTAAAGTCACTCAAGTTTACCCATCTTTTTTAATGACTTCATAACTAGTTTCTTTTTGTTGTTGTTGTTGAATAATATTTTACTGTATAACTGCACAGTTGCTTTCCTGTTAAACTATTAATGGACGTCAAGAGTAATTATGAGTATAGCTCTATATGTATAAGTATCTATAGAAAGAAATGCAAACTTTTTTTAATGTGCTCAAAACTTTTCAGTTCAATTACACCAATACTTAGGGCCAGAGTCCTTTGATTTGGACTAAATTTGACTTTTTAAAATTATTTATAAAAAGGAAACATTGACTAAACCATAGGAAAAGATGGGTACAACTCCACACAGTTCCCACCATCAGAACTCCATATCCCATCCCCTCCCCTGATAGCTTTCCTGTTCTTTATCCCTCTGGGGTATAGGATTGTTATAGGGTGCAGAAGGTGGAAGGTCTGGCTTCTGTAATTGCTTCCCCACTGAACATGACGTTAACAGGTGGATCCATACTCCCAGCCTGTCTCTCTCTTTCCCTAGTGGGGCAGGGCTCTGGAGAAACAGGGCCCCAGGACACATTGGTGGGGTCGTCTGTCCAGGGAAGTCTGGCCAGCATCCTGCTAGCATCCGGAACCTTGTGGCTGAAAAGAGAGTTAACATACAAAGCCAAGCTAATCGTTAATCATGAACCTAAGGCTGGAATAGTGCAGATGAAGAGTTGGGGGGTCCTCCATTTTTTAGGTAGCTAGTAGGCATATTTTAGTTATATTCCAAAGGGTCTGTGGCTTTGGAGAGCAGTCTGGAGAACTCTCAAAAGGCTAGACATGGACCTTCCATATGACCCATTAGTTCCTCTCCTGGGAATGTACCCCAAGGACTCCATAATGCCCAGTCAAAAAGATGTGTGTACACCTATGTTCATAGCAGCACAATTCATAATAGCTAAAACCTGGAAGCAACCCAGGTGCCCAATAATAGATGAGTGGCTGAGAAAGCTGTGGTCTATATACACAATGGAATACTATGCAGCTATTAACAATGAACCCACTTTCTCTGACCCATCTTGGACGGAGCCAGAAGGAATTATGTTAAGTGCGCTAAGTCAGATAAATTTAACTTTGAAGAAAGTTAAGATGTCCTCTAAAGAGTTATACCAATTTGTATTCCCATTAGCAATTCCTGACACTGCTGCTTCACCGTAGCCTCACACATATTTAGTATTATTGTTGTTGTTTGTTTAATATTTTGGACTTTTACATTTAGCTCTCTAATCTATTTTGAGTTGATTTTATTTTCAAGTTTATCACTAGGATTCCCCCACCTGTATGATTCTGCTGCTCCCAATGAAATATTTTTAAAAAAAATTTCATTATCTTTTTTAATTTTATTGGATAGAGATAGTCAGAAATGGAGTGGAGAGGGAGAGATAGAGAGGAAGAGAGACAGAGAGACACCGGTAGCCCTGCTTTACCACTCGTGAAACTTTCTCCTTACTCCCAGGTCCTTCTGCATTGTAACGTGCGTACTCAACCAGGTGCGTCACCACCCGGCCATAACAATTTTTGATAGAAGGTGAGAGGAAGGGAGTCGGGCTGTAGAGCAGCGGGTTAACAGCAGGTGGTGCAAAGTGCAAGGACTGGCAGAAGGATCTCGGTTTGAGCCCCCGGCTCCCCACCTGCAGGGGAGTCTCTTCACAAGCGGTGAAGCAGGTCTGCAGGTGTCTGTCTTTCTCTCCCCTTCTCTGTCTTCCCCTCCTCTCTCCATTTCTCTCTGTCCTATGACAACATCAATAACAAGAACAATAATAAGTACAACAACAATGAAAAAAACAAGGGTAACAAAAGGGAAAAATAAATATTAAAAAAAGGAAAAAAGGAAAATCTTAAAAAAAAAAAGGTTAGAGGAAGCGAGGAACAGAGAGGGAGGGGGGAGGGGGAGAGAGAGAGGGAGAGACAGAAGGTGAGACATCATCAAAGGGCAGAAAGTATCTACAACTAAACTTTCAAAAATAGATGGTTTTTTGGGTCAAGAAGAACCAACAGAGTAAGTTCCTATAATGCAGGCGTGCCTGGATCCAATGGCGCCTCATATGACTCAGTGGTACTTTTTTATTTCACTGTTTTAAAAGGAAAAAAAAGTGACTCAGGATGATAAAATAGTAAGTTGATATAAAAAATAGAATAATATAAGTAAAGAGAGGTCAAGGTTCTACGATGAGGAAAAAGCCTATCTAACGTTTAGTGGAGTTGAGGGGTTATTAAGAACAGTTTGTTCACAAATCCAACGTATCTGTCATAGGTCTATTCCAATTTTGTGGTTCTCTCTCTTTCACGATCTCTCTCTCTCTCACTTTAGCCAGAGACTGCTCAGCTCTGGCTTATGGTGGTACATGAGCTTGAACCTGGGACTTTGGAGCATCAGGCATGAGAGACTTTTTATATAACCTTTATGCTATCTACCTCCTGTCCCACATTTTGTTAATTTTTGTTGAATCATTTTTAACAGTATATATTTTTCTAGGTATTAGTCCATTTACATGTAGGCTAATTAAGTTTGGGGAAACTTATTTATTTTATTCCCTTGTAATTAAATTTATTTCAGGGGATAGAACAAATCTGGTCCCTATTTCTCTCAGAGCAATTTGATAGCTTAATAACTAATTTAATGGTTAGTTTCATGTGCATTTCACTTTGAATCAGTTTGCATTAAGTAGTATTTTCCTTGGAACATTTTCTTTACAATTTCACATTTGTCAACATAAAGTCTATATTATTTTTATTTCACCTGCTGTTATGACTCTTGATGAATTGGGTAATAAACTGTCAATTCTATTAGACTTCGGGAGAGCTACCTTTTGAATTCATTGATTATTTTAATTTTAAAATTAAAAGTTTAATTTCTCTGTTTCCTACTTTATATATGTAATGTCATATTTATTTCATTCTTTGCATTTTCTTTGAATATAATTAATTTCATCTTTCTCGCTTCATAAGTATGATTTGTAATTCAATAACTTTAAATATCACTCTTCAAGCAATTTAGACTATGTAAACCTTAATGAAACCTGCATAGCATATTTTTCTTTTTATTTCATATTTTCTCTCTCCCTTGCTCCCTTCCTTTTTCTCTCCCTCCCTCTCTCTCTCTCTCTCTTCCTGTCTTTCTCTTTTGGTAGAGATGGAGAGAAATTGAGAGGGGAGGGGAGATAGAGAAGGGAAAAGAAATAGACAGCTGCAGCCCCACTTTACCACTCTTGAAGCCTCCTCCCTGTCAGTGGGGACTGAGGATTTGACCCTGCGTCCTTGTGAGCTCTAATGCATTATTTTACCAGGTGCACCACTGCTAGCCTACACCTAGCAGTCTTCACCGCTGTGAGTTTAATAACATTATCTTCCAAGTATTGTCTAGATTATACTACAAGTTTTTACATTGCTCATAAATTCTTTAGAAGCTCTGGAACTTTTAAATTTCCAATATTTTTCTCATATGGTACTTGTATATTTGCTTATTCCAGTTTCTCTTCTGAAATTTCCTCTTCTCTACAAATTCACATAATTTAATCTTTGGTTTCTATCATGTCCTCGTCATCTGCGTGGCTTTTCCCACTCTGGCAGTTTTGTGCAGGTCTTACGACTTGTTTCTGCATATGCGGAAACTTTATCTTCGGATGCGTTTCAGTATGTAACTGTCCCTCCTCACTCGACAGTCTATTTGATTACTGGTCTCAACCTTCCTGCCCTCGTCTGTACAGAAATACGAGAGGCAATTTCCCCTGATACCTTCCCATGGGCATAAGGTTATTTTATTGGACTACTTTAAATTTCATTTCCATTTTCTTCTTTCATATTTATATGGGAACAGTTCTAGAATTTCCTATAACTAATGGATTGGAGATTGGATGCCAGAGGTTATTACCATTTTTTAAAATTGCATGTCTTTGTTATTATGAGTTATGTAGCAGTAACTTAACAAAATTATGTGATTTTAGTGATATTGTTTCACATTGATTATGTGTGTGTAAGTCACTGCGTTCACCACCAGAATTCGGTGGCCACCCCACCGAATAACCACTATACTTCTCACTAATTCTAAGATACAGTTTGACTGCAATTGGTTTGCAAATTTGTTTTCTTTAGTTATCTGTATTCTACATGTGAGCAATATCATCTTGTTACGATGTCTCAACTTTTTACTTATTTCACTTAACACGATTCTTTGTTCTTGTAGATTTTCCTCCTAGAAGTTTCTGTACATTACCTCTAGCCTGAGAGTGTAGCTTGTGTAACGCAAGCTGAGACGGTGTTCCCTCTTTGCCTTTGTCTTGGGTATTATGGAGTGGAAACCAAAGACTGATTCCTATTTTCTTGATTCCTTATCCCATCTTCCAAATACATGTTAAGGGTGCTTAATGTTAATTTTCGGGGCCAGGATATACCTTACCTAGTAGTGTTCACACTTTATAATGCTCAAGGGCTTAGCTTTGTGTCCTTGGAACTATATATGAGCATTGTGGATGGCTCTGGAATAAACCTCACGAACAGTGGAGAGTACTTTTGTGTCCCTTCTCTCTCTCTCATTCTCCCCCTTCCCTCTTTATCTGGAAATGAAAAATAAAAGTTCTCACAAAGTTCAAGATATACTTTGCTTTTTTTTTTTTTGCACATTTATTTACTTGATATATTCCACACATGAGCAAAACCATAGAATGTTTCACCTTCCCCTCTTATTTTTTTGTAGATAGCTGATAGGAATATTTTAGCTATATTCCAAAGGGCCTGTGGCTATACTAGTTTTTTAAGTATATTTTTATGTTGTAAAAATGTAAATAATTTTAATATGTTCAGTGTTTTCATGAGGGAAATGACGTCCAACACTATGCTATCCAGTAGAGACATGAAGCCCAAATGTGTCCACCTCAAAACCTGAGGTGGTACTTACACAATAAGCGAGAAAGCTCCAAACGCAGACACTTCAAAATTGAATATTTGGAACTGTTTTCATTTCTGTGTGATATTATTGCTGAAAATAACATATCATCTATTTATTATATTTTTAATTTATTTTCTTCTTTTACTTGGTAGGACAGAATAAAATTGAGAGAGGAGGGGAAGATAAAGAGGGGAAGAGACACCTGCAGTCCTGCTTTACAGACTGTGACACTTCCTTCCTGCAGGTGGGGGCTGGGGTCTTGAACTTGGGTCCTTATGCATAGTAACATGGGTGCTTGTCCTGGTGTGCCACTCCCCGGTCCCTGTGTCATTTAAAAAACTCTTGTGATTACAAAGCCTGGAATGAATTTCCTGGCTCATTTTAAATATCTTTCAAAGGAATTTATTGAGTGAACTTCAAACTCAATTGTTTCTTAAAAGTCAGAAATAACTTTTGCATTTCAATTTGTTTGAGGAGAGCTGACAAATATCAGGAAATTTTGCTATTTGAATTTTGGCAAGATCTTATATGATCAGTATTTGAGGATGCATATGAGTCCCATGACAGCATAAGGGACTGGCATACACTTTTTAGCTGCTGTACGGCAGCAAATAAAATCACAAATGCAAATGAACAAAACTTAAAAATCAAACCTTTGAACAGCTGAACCTACTTTAAGTCAAAGTTGTTTGAGGTGAGAAATCATGCCCCTTATTTATGATAGACACTATTGCAGAGCGAGCAGTGAGACTTTGTTCGGTGAGTGATATCATCAGAGTGGGAAGAGAGGTGTGTGGGTTAGTGACATATAATACACTCTGATAGGAAGTGAAGCTAGACCCCTAAAACATGTGCCATCTTGTAAAACAACTTTACCTCAATAACAAAAGTGTTTTTGAAAACACCATACACACAAGCAGTATTGAAAGTGAGTTTTTAAGGTCCAGGGCTCTGGTGTACCTGGTTGAGCACACATATTAATCATGTTCAAGGACTAGGTTCAAAGCCCTGGGTCCCCATCTGCGGGTGGAAAGCTTTAGTGATCCCAAAGCAAGGCTACAGGTCTCTCTCCCCTGCTCTTTCTCTTTCTCCCTTTCTAACTCCACCCTCCACTCTCAGCTGGACCTGGGGAGTGGTAAATTCATTTGTGCACTGAGAGCCCCAGTAAAAATCCTAGTGGTAAAATTAAATTAAAACAAATTTTACTTAATCTTTAAAATTGCCAACCAGACTTCCCTGGACAGACAACCCCACCCATGTGTCCTGGAGCTCAGATTCCCCAGAACCCCACCCCACTAGGGAAAGAGAGAGACAGGCTGGGAGTATGGATCCACCTGTCAATGCCCATGTTCAGCGGGGAAGCAATGACAGAAGCCAGACCTTCCACCTTCTGCACCCCACAATGACCCTGGGTCCATACTCCCAGAGGGATAGAGAATAGGAAAGCTGTCAGGGGAGGGGATGGGATACGGAGTTCTGGTGTTGGGAATTGTGTGGAGTTGTACCCCTCTTATCCTATGGTTTTGTCAGTGTTTCCTTTTTATAAATAAAATTTAAAAAGAATTAGTTAATAAAAAGAAATGCTTGAATTGCAAAAGTAGAATAAAATTTGATCTCAAAGTTAAAAAAAACTTTATTATTATTGGATAGAGACAAAGAGATTGAGAGAGGAGGGGGAGACAGAGAGGTAGAGAGAGAGAGATACCTACAGCCCTGCTTCACCACTCATGAAGCTTTCCCCCTGCAGGGTGGGGACCGGGGCTTGAACCTGTATTGTGTGCACTTAACTAGGTGCACCACCATCTGGCCTCTATTTGAACTTTATGTAATTTATTTACTGAATCTTTATATCATTCATTTAAATTTATTCTAGTTCTAATTGTTAATTAATCTATTTATTTCTTTATTTATTGGATGGAGACAGCCAGAAATCATGAGGGAAGGGGATGATAGAGAGGGAGAGATACAGAGAGGTACCTGCAACACTGCTTCACCACTTGCAAAGCTTCCCCCTGCAGCCAGGAACCAGGGACTCAAACTTCGGTCCTTGCACATTGTAACTTGTGCGCTCAACCAGATGCGCCACCACCCGGCCCCCTTAAATTTATTCTTTATAGTAGCAAATACTTCAGTAGCATATAGTGAAAAAGTATCTCTACAGATGGTGAAGAAAAAGTACTCAAAATCTTTTTTTTTTCCTTTATTGGGGGATTAATGTTTTACATTTGACAGTGAATACAGTAGTTTGTACATGCATAACATTTCTCAGTTTTCCACAGAACAATATTTTATATCAAATATGAAAATAATATCAAAATCTTATACTGTCGGGCATATTTAACCTGAAGGTTTGCTGTGTTCTCTAAACCAGAACAGGTTCTGGTCGTGTTGGGAGTCCATACTCCCAGAGGGATAGAGAGTGGGAAAGCTATCAGGGGAGGGGATGGGATACAGAGATCTGGTGGTGGGAATTGTGTGGAGTTGTACCCCTCTTATCCTATGGTTTTGTTAATGTCTCATTTTTTAAATAAATAAAAATAAAAAAGGAGTGAGGACTTAAATAAATTTTTAAAAATTGTGAGGTCAGGCGGTAGCGCAGCGGGTTGAGCGCAGGTGGCGCCAAGCGCAAGGACCGGCATAGGGATCCCGGTTCGAGCCCCTGGCTCCCCACCTGCAGGGGAATCGCTTCACAGGCGGTGAAGCAGGTCTGCAGGTGTCTGTCTTTCTCTCCCCCTGTCTGTCTACCCCTCCTCTTTCCACTTCTCTCTGTCCTATCCAACAACAATAACATCAACAACAACAACAACAATAATAACCACAACAAGGCTACAACAATAAGGGCAACAAAAGGGGGGAAAATGGCCTCCAGGAGGAGTGGATTTATGGTGCAGGCAGGCACTGAGCCCCAGAAATAACCTTGGAGACAAAAAAAAAGTGAGGACTCAAATCAGAGAAATTGTTGTGTGGTTAATATAGCATTGCTCTGTTGAGTCTTGTTTCCAGAAGCTCACATTTGTTCGTGGCATTCTGCTCCAAACCTGTGGCATGGTGCCACCCTCTGATCGTACTTCCTTCCCTTTGTCAGTCCATCTGCTGGTGCGTCCTCTACTGTCACAGAGATTCCATGGTGCGGCTATTGTCACACGTCCTCCAGTTCCTAAAGGCTACTTGTTACTACCTGTTTCTGTATCATCACTCTGAAGCCTCCTCATCAAGTTGCTCAACTTTTGCTTCCAGAAGGGTCTTATGACTATTCGTGAGAGTTGCTTACCCACTCTTGAGTGTTTTCAGAACACTGGTGAGAATTGTTTGACCGGAAGGAAAGAAAAAAAAAGAAAGACAGGAATAAAAACAAGGGGGGAAAAAGTAAGTTGCAAAATTCACTCAATTTAGTACAATATGTAGAAAGCTGAGTCTGTAACTCAAGAAAACAAAAAGCAATCTGCCATCTAGTTTTGGACCGCTAGAAGAGCACTTCTAATGTTATTAACATACATATAACAACAAAACGCTCAATGGAACTAATCCAGTCTGCCGCTGAATTACGCTCTAGAAACAATTATCCTTGAGTATAGTCAGCGCAAAGCATTGGAATATAGACACTTTAACAAAACTGAAAGCTTCTTTAGGGTAGAAAGCACCTGCCTGGTCACAGCTTTTGTGGTGAATACTCCTACATTCCTAGTTCAATTTGAGAAGTGCAGCAGTTTCAAGAGATGCTCATTGAACTGTGATTAAGTTTGACTGATGAAATAGGTCCATGGCGTTTACAATGCCGTATTGCAAAATTGATAAATGTTGTGATATGTGTCTGTTTTGAATATAAATGTATTTTACACTTCTATAAAATGCAATTTCAAATGACCTATTGAATTGTTTGTTGAAAGCGTAATTCAGAGGGAGTCCATTAAAAGTGATCCCAGTTGCCTACCCTGCCACTTCTAAAGAAGCTTTAGTGTCACCTCAGCAAGGAGAACAGATTATCAAAATTGATGTACTTTAAGAAAAACTACCCTCATTCTACTTCAATTTACTCATTTCTCTGGAAGGTAATTAAGCATTTTTAAATTTATGTTTGTTTGTTTGGATAGAGACAGAGAAAAACCAAGAGGAGGGAGGAGATAGAAAGAGACAGAGAGACACCTGCAGCACTGCTTCACCACTCGCGAAGCTTCCCCCCTGCAGGTGGGTGTTGGTATGCATGAGACCCCTTCTGTTTCATTTGGTTTAAATCCCCCCTGCTTAACACTATTCTATTTACATAACCACTTCATTCTATTTACATAACCACTGTTAACAAGTTCCACCCTCCCTCCAGGGCATATGTGGTTCAGTGATAGGATTCTCGCCTCATCTGCCCCCTCCTTGTCACACTCTGATTTTACCAGTCACTTTTCTCTCCACCCTCTCTATGTCACATCCTGTTTCCACCCTACTTGGCAAGTATATATAAAGACAGCATTGTGAGTTAACTTTAACTTGAGTTTAGCTGAGCTCGTCTTAGATTGTGCTGCGTCCTGCATGAATAAAGAGATACTGCGTACAACCCAGCCATGAGTCCCTGGTCGTCTGTTACCCGCCCGTGAAGCTAGCCCGGCGAAAACAACATAACCCGTCAAAAACAACATATGGCACCTGAACAGGGACTGAAATAAGCCCTGAAACATGGACCGACATCAACGTGGGACCCTACCCACCCATCGTCCAGATAAGTAAACTTGGCTACCCATCCACCATGGGTTGCCTTTCTACTTATGAAGAGGTTTGCCAAAGCCTCTACTGTTTCATCATGAGACAGTTAGTCTGTCTCTGGAACATTTTACTCTGGGCCACATTTCGGTTCCCTGACCGGGAACTTTGGTTTCTTATGACCGGGATCATAGAGCTTGGGAGATGCACAGAGATTTCTCCTTGGACTTTCTGGATTCCCTCTCCCATGTTT
Source organism: Erinaceus europaeus (assembly GCF_950295315.1). Classification (NCBI taxonomy): domain Eukaryota; kingdom Metazoa; phylum Chordata; class Mammalia; order Eulipotyphla; family Erinaceidae; genus Erinaceus; species Erinaceus europaeus. The sequence goes on along the minus strand of NC_080165.1, from coordinate 148,933,893 downwards.
CCTGAGGAAAAGGACTACATTTTGCTCTGGGCCACAGTTTGGTTCTTTATGACTGTGATCGTAGACCTTGGTATATGCATGGGGATTTCCCCTGGAACTTTCTGGACTTCTTCTCGAATGTTTCCCATGGAGAAGGACTACTCTAATTTGAAGAACATTCTCAAGTACCCTGGCAGTTCCCAAGTATGGAGACACGTGGTTAGTTCTACTCTCCTGATTGGATTCTTTCTTTGATGGGAAGACACTTTTAAAAATGGGTGCCTGAAGCGATCCAGCAGGAACAGTCAGAAGCACCCTAAATGGAATTTCGAGGAGCTTTTTGAACTAGGACGCCCTCCGGGGACTCTTAATCCTACATGGTGAGATCTTGATAATCTGGTTCAAGTTGCGTATCATAAGAGAATGATTTGAATGACTGAATTTTTGTTTGACATTGACTTAAAAAAAAAAAAGCTGGACGCAGCCATGATTTCTAGAGACATCCAGAAACAATCAAAAAATTGTTTTTTCCTCCTTTGATTTCTTTTTTTTACGTCTTGGCATAAATCTGAAATGTTTAATCCTCAAAAGGTATGAGTTATGGGTGGGGCAGATAGTGCAATGATTATGTTAATTATTCTCATGCTTGAGGCTTTTAACCATGGTTCTTCTGTTTACCTTTCCACATTTTATTGATTTTAAACTGTTTAAACAACCTTAAAATCATACTAGAAAGGACTTCCAATTTTAATGAAGTTATCAATTATAGTAAACTTCTAATCTGCTACAAGTTTTGTTTGACAAGTAAGTGAATTTCAGCTGTCAAGTCTTCACATGAAAAAGCATCTACTCAAATGGAATTCCCGGAAATCCATTTGGACCCCTGTTCTCTGACATTGCCCCCGGAAGCCAATGATGTGACCTGGCACGACCTGAAGAAACAGATTCACGGACTCCAAAGATCACTCTCTACAGAAAAGCAGAATTCTGGTGGCCGACATTCCCCATCGAGACAGACGTGTAGCGTTTCATCCCTTGGCATTTTCTTCTGTGGTCAGCTACTTTGGACTGACACCTCCATCGGACTTACTGGTACACGCTGCTGTGTTTCTCAAAGACTAACTTCAGCCAATTGCCTTGAGACTTTATAGACTATGTCCCCTCGCCTGCAGGCTCTGCCCCAGAGGCAGAAAACTCCCCCTCGTTATTAGGTTATGCCCACAGAGGCATGAAGCGCCCCAAGAGGCAAGAGATGCCCCCAGAGGCATGAAGCGTTCCCAGAGGCAAGAAATGCCCTTTCGCCTGCTAGGCCTTGCCCTTTGAGGCAAGAAAAGCTCCCCTTAGCATCACACTGGTTATTGCTGCTCACCTATTTTGTTTTCCATGTCTTATGCCAGTTCTTTTGAAAACGCCTGTACGATATACGTTTCTGTTCACCCCACAATGGCCATTAGTTAAAAAGAAAGGGGGAATTGTTGGTATGCATGAGACCCCTTCTGTTTCATTTGGTTTAAATCCCCCCTGCTTAACACTATTCTATTTACATAACCACTTCATTCTATTTACATAACCACTGTTAACAGGTTCCACCCTCCCTCCATGGCATTTGTGGTTCAGTGATAGGATTCTCGCCTCATCTGCCCCCTCTTTGTCACACTCTGATTTTCACCAGTCACTTTTCTCTCCACCCTCTCTATGTCACATCCTGTTTCCGCCTTACTTGGCAAGTATATATATAGACAGCATTGTGAGTTTTACTGTACTGTACCTTGAGTTTAGCTTAGCTCGTCATAGATTGTGCTGCGTCCTGCATGAATAAAGAGATACTGCCTACAGCTCAACCATGAGTCCCTGGTCATCTGTTACCCGCTGGTGAAGCCAGCCTGGAGAAAACAACATAACCCGTCGAAAACAACAGGTGGGGACCACGGGCTTGAACCTGGGTCCTTGTGCACTGTAGTGTATGCGCTTAAGCAGGTGCACCACTGCCTGCCCCCAAGGTA
>NC_080165.1:148922943-148931711 GCF_950295315.1 Erinaceus europaeus | reverse complement strand
TCCTCTCATTATCTCTCTGCCTCTCTCCAATAATAAATAAATAAAAATGTTAAATAAATATATATATTAATTTAAAAAATAGGATAAAGGTGCAGAAGTTTCTTTGAAACTAGGAAGGACCCAGAATTCCCAGAGCAAGTCTGAGAAAGGAAAGACAAGGATGGAGACATCGTGCTTCCTGGCTTCCAGTTGCATGACTGGGACAGTATAACCAAACCTGACTGGTACTGGGATAAAAAATAGACACACAGACCAATGGGATAGAATTGAGAGCCCAGGAATAAGCTTCCACACCTATGGACAACTAATTTTTCACAAGAAGTCCCCAAACCTGAATGTTGAAAGAAAAATGTCTTCTACAAAATGGTGTTGGGAAATTGGGTTGAAACATGCAGAAGAATGAAACCATATATCACCAACACACAAATTTCAATTCCAAATGGATCAAAGTCTTGGATGTTAGACTGAAAACCATAGAACACATAGGAAAAAAGACTGATAAAACACTCTGTAATGTCTCATTTCAAAAATTCTTAGAAAATCAAGTCCAACAGCAAATAAAATCAAAACTAAACTAAGTCAGTGGGACTACAAAAAAAAAAAACAAAAAACAAATAAGCTTCTGCACAGGAGAAACAACCACCGCAATACAGAAAGACACCTCACAGAACGGGACAAGATGTGTACATGCCATATTTCAGATAAAGGGCTAATAACGAAAATGAGTAAAGAGCTAACAAAGAAGAGAGGGCATGAACTGAATCTTCTTCACCACAGGTGATATCTGGGTGGCAGACAGACATATAAAAAATTGCTGAAAGTCACTGATCAATAGAGAAATGGATTAGTATTTTTCTCCTCTGTTCCTGATTGCCTTTTGGTTTTAAGCATGACTTAATACATAGGAATCCAAACAGTTAAGCTGACTAGCTCTTATGGAGATCAACAAAGTTCTAGTGCCTTCTGTTATACTGTAGACCAACATATATGTGTGTGTGTGCGTTAATGTTTATATGTTACACCTACACTTGTGCTTTATGTGCTATATGTGTATGTGTATTATATATATCTATGTCATAAGTATATATAAATATATTCCTTGGCATTTTTATTGACCATTCTCCCACTTTCTTCTTCTAGCGTTTGCCCTTCTTCCGTAGCCAGTCAACAGCGTCAGGTTGAGCCTGATGTCAAGTTTCGAGACCTCCTTTGAATCTGGAGAGGTGGCAGTCATTGACTATGTGGGTCATAGTCTGTCTGGAGCCGCAGGGGCAGTTCGGGTCGTCTCTGGCTCCCCAGCGATAGAACATAGCGGCGCACCGGCCATGGCCTGTTCGATAGCGATGGAGGAGGGCCCGATCATAACGTGCTAGGTCAAAGCCGGGTTGATGCTCGCAGGGGTCTGTGATGAGGTGTTTGTTCTTTACCTCAGCTGACTGCCAGCTCTGTTTCCAAGAGTCTGGAACAGAGAAGTTCAGTGTAGGCGTAGGGGACCAGATTGAGTGACGAGACGTCAAGCGTTGGACAGGGTGGGCGAAGATATCCGCGTATATTGGCAGGTCCGGTCGAGCGTAGACGTGGGAAATGAACTTAGATGATGCCGCATCCCGACGAATATCTGGCGGGGCGATGTTGCTAAGAACTGGCAGCCATGGAACCGGGGGGTGGAACGGATGGTTCCAGAAATGATCCTCATGGAGGAATATAATTTGGAATCGACCAAGTGGACATGGGGGCTACGGAACCATCCTGGGGCACAGTATTCTGCAGTGGAATAGCATAATGCCAGAGAGGATGATCGCAGTGTGGAAGCGCTCGCGCCCCATGAGGAGCTGGCCAGTCTTGCAATGATGTGATTCCTCGCGCCCACCTTTGCTGCAGTTTTTATGAGATGTTCGTGAAATGACAGGGTGCGATCGAGAGTAACGCCAAGATAGACTGGCTGGGCTTCATGCCGGATTCTCGTATCGCCAAGCTGCACATTAAGCTCACTAGAATAATGAAAAGAAAACCGGAGGGATTAGCTTCCCTTCCATAAATGTATTTGCCCCAGAAAGCATCAAGTTGAAAGAATGGTAAAGATAGCACACACCATCCTTATTACATTCCTCTTAGAGCAAAATGCTCATTTGTCTGAAAGAACATTAGTTGCCTTTAAAGAATGTTATTTTCTAGACCAGTCCCCTCCCCAGTTATTTTTAGTTTCTGTAGCTAATTCTGGATATCATTGAAAGACAGGCAAGAATTGACATATTATTTGTTAGTAGTCTAAACATGTCAATTTACATGAGGTTCAGAGGACCAAGGTATTTATTAAGTTTCTTGGGAGAAAAATGGTGCTGCTCGAAGCCCGCAGGTGTTTGACGGAGGAGAGCTGTTTAAACATCAACAGACAGGCTGAGCATTGTGAGTAAGTGATGCCAAAATGTGCTTGAAAGATTTGATAATATTTTTATTTAAAGTAGTAGAATGAAAACATGCACAATATGGTACAATGAGTATGCCTCTTTCTTCTCCTTCTCATAAAATGATATAAAATTAGAATATGTCATTGGTGCAGACTGCAGAAAATTTAGGAATAAAATTCTGAGACTAGATTAGTTTGCTTCATTTTAACTCCCATCTGAAAATATATTTCCCACCATTTCCTTGGCTTTGCTTTTTCTTTTATCTTTCTGGAAATGCCATGCCTTCCATGCTATTTTCTTCTTTCTAAAACTGATTTAACAGACTCTCCTCAAGGAACATCCATCTACCTTGGGACAGCGTGAAGCGCGAGTTCGACATCCTCCTCAATTCTTACTCAATTTACAAAGGCCAGGAAAGTAAATATTGGGAAAGTAAAGAAAAATCTTTCAAACTTGTGAGAGGAAATGTGTTCAGTTCATTTGAGATGTACCTAGGGGACTGGGTGGTGGCACACCTCGTTAGCTACACGTGTGACAGTGCACAAGGACCCAGGTCCAAGCCCTTGGTCTCCACCTGCGGGGGGGAAGCTTCAGGAGCAGGAAAGCAGGGCTGCAGCTGTCTCTTCTTCGTTCCCTCTTCTTCTTTTACTTCTGGAGTTCTCTCTGTCTCTGTCCAATAAATAAGAAATAAAACACAAAAAATAAAATAGATCTAAGCGTTTATGATGTTTTTCACACTATGGTTAAAGACTGGTCTTACTTTTCGTTCTATTTCTCTATCACTTTGTCTCTCTCCTGAGTGTGTGTGTGTGTGTGTGTGTGTGTGTGTGTGTGTGTGTGTGTGTGTATTAGTAGACATCAGTCCAGTAATCTTTCTAGGTCTTAGCTCATGGCTCTCCCATAGCCTCATAAGTGCAACACCATAGAACTGTACTCATTACCTAATTAATGTCAGGAAATTCTGAACACTTTGTTTATCTTTGAGTGTTATATATTGCATCTGTTTATCTGCTTGACTTGAAATGTTTACAATACATAACAACCACATCATAAATTTTTTTTTGTATTATCTTTATTTATTTATTGGAAACATAGAAAAAATCGAGGGGGAAGGGGGTAATAGAGAGGGAGAGAGACAGAGAGACACCTGCAGCACTGCTTCACCACTTGAAAAGCTTTTCCCCCTTGCAGGTGGGGGACTAGGGCCTCAAACATGGATCCTTGTACACTGTAACATGTGCACTCAACCAGGTACTGCACCAACCAGTCCCCATCATAATCTTTTTCTAAGCTACACTTATATCTCACTAGCCAGTGAGGTTCAGAAGACCTTCTAAAGGCAAATCGCAACAAACTGTTGCCCTTGTACCGAATGCTTTCTTTCTTGCACTTCAGAATCACAGCTGGGTCTCCTCATGCAAAGAGAGCATATAATAATCGCACTAAATATGCATTAAATTACTTTGCAGAATGATAGTCGCATCCATTATAAACCCTGTGTTTGAGGAGTTTAATCAGATATTTAAATGTTCATCAGGATGCAAGTCGACATGTGAGTTCTTGGCCAAAGGTGTTCTATTTACCACATAAATATTTGTTGATTAAGTAAATCACAAGCCCCTACACTTTCCTGGGGATTTAGAGGCACACAAGGACTTCTCAGGAGCAACCAATAAAAACATGAAATTTTTAAAAATTAAATTTGAATTTTTATACATTGTTTAGTTAGCAACTATGTTTCCTGTGAGTAATACACTGCATCAGTGTGATTTAATATTAATCTTCCTCAGGAAATCAAGTTTGGGAGAATGGAATTAGAGAACACAGAAAATTCTAGCAATTGTATTGAGAACAAAGCTAATAAATGCAAAGTCTTTGCTGATTACATCACAGGGTTTTATTTTCATGTTTTCTATGTTAAACCTTCTGTACACCAGAGCACTTTTACCAAAATGGCAAGAATTGACATATTTGAGGCTAATGGTGTTTTCTTTTCCCGTTTGCCCGGTGTAAGTTATAATCGGGATATGGGTCTGTACTGATTAGCTTTAGAGAACAGAGTGGGTACATTTTCTTTATTTTATTTTATTTTATTTATTTATTCCCTTTTGTTGCCCTTGTTGTTTTATTGTTGTAGTTACTATTGTTGTTGTCGTTGTTGGATAGGACAGAGAGACATGGAGAGAGGAGGGGAAGACAGAGAGGAGGAGAGAAAGACAGACACCTGCAGACCTGCTTCACCGCCTGTGAAGTGACTCCCCTGCAGGTGGGGAGCCGGGGTTCAAACCGGGATCCTGATGCCGGTCCTTGTGCTTTGCGCCACCTGCACTTAACCCGCTGCGCTACAGCCTGACTCCCGTGGATACATTTTCTATCTGCTGCACTACAAGGATCTCTTGACTCCTTCCTCTCCAAGATAACATGAAAACTGACTGCTTCTTTTTATTATTATTATTCTTTATTTAAGAAAGGAGACATTAACAAAATCATAGGATGGGGGGTACAACTCCATACAATTCCCGCCACCCAATCTCCATATCCCACCCCCTCCCCACTAGCTTTCCCGTTCTCTATCCCTCTAGGAGCACGGACCCAGGGTCTCTGTGGGTTGCAGAAGGTTTTTCTGTCACAGGTCCTCTTGCGGAGTCCTGGGTTCCATTCAAGTGCTGGAAGAAAGAATAGGAGAGACTTAAGGGAACTGGGGTTGTTCTGAACTCAGCTAGTTCTTTAACGCCTGAATAAGCTTTGTTGTTTGTTCTTTTGCTTGTTTGTTTTCACTAGTTATTGCCTGAGCTTGGTGTTGAATCCATTGCTCCTGGTGGGTGGCCATTTTTTCCTTTTTTTTTTTTTTTTAATTTGCTAGGACAGAGATAAATTGAAAGGGGGGAAGGAGATAGAGAGGAAGAGAGAGAGAGAGGCACCTGGAGCCCTGCTTCACTGCTTGTAAAGATTCCCTCCCTGCAGGTGGGAACCAGGGGTTTGAACCCAGATCCTTGTGCAGGGTAATGTGTGGGATCACCTGGTTCACCACTGCCTGCTGCGAGCCCCCACCCCCACAACACACACCCCAATAAGGTTCGTAAAACTTTTTTCTGGAGCTTGAGGTTTTACCATTCCAGGTTACTTTTTCCTTCATGTGGGAAGAGAGAGCAGAGTGGGGAGAGAGGTCATAGTATTAGTGTTTTCTCAAATGTCACAGTGCCTCCTACATGGTGCTGAGGCTAGCCTTTCGGCTAGACACATGTCAGGACATATGCACTACCCAGTGAGCTTTCTTTCCAGTCCTGGAATATGTTTTTAATGTGATTAAGTGGGGATGATGATTGTGTATAGAAAATGCAATGGGACTACCCAATGACAAAAGGGGAAAAAACCCATATTTAAATCATTGGATTCTTGAATAGAAATATGTGATATGCTTAAATTCTCAGTCATTATTAAACATATAATATTTAGCAATGACTCTAACACCTGAGAAGTGGTTAGACTCAAAAGGACACAGGGATTGAATCTGGGACTTTGAAGCCTCAGGCAGGAGAGTCTTTCTGCATAAACATTATGCTATCTACCCCCAAAGTTTGGCTTCACAAGTCTGAAATTAGCCTGCTGTTGGTAACTGGACATATCATCCCAGGAAAATAATATTGCTTTTGTGGGCCCAGGCTCCACATCTAAGAATTACAAGTTACTTTGTTGTTGGAATGCTCAAAGGTTCATAGAGCCTTGTGGATTTACCTATGAGCTGCCTAGACTGTTGCCTGCTGTGTGGGTGTATTTTGTGAAACCCTGAAATGTATTTTAGAAGTGTGTTTCCGTCACAGTTTCCCCTCTGCTCTGGGTGATTTATCACTGCCTTAAACTGCTCCTCTCCCATTAGGGAAATGTGTTGTGTTGTGTTTCCATACTTATGGACAGGGCTGTCAGAACACATTACTCAGTCACCAAAGCCAACTGCTGAGATGATTTGTCTAGGGGCCTGGTGAATGTCTTTCCACTTAGCGTTAACAGAACTCGTAAGTGGGTCATGCACTACTCCAGAAGTTGCAAATCTGATCACTGAATTCGTATCTCACAGCTACATGAAACACAAGTACCTTCTTTTCCTGATCTGTGTGTGTGTGTGGCAAATGCATGTGCATATATGAGCCCGTACCAGCACAAAGAAAGCATGATCCTGAGGACAGAACACAGCCCATATTTTTATAAACGCAAATATTCTTGTAAGGTAAATGAGAGTAAGATTTTTCAGAGTTGTAGTAGTAGTAGTAGTAGTAGTAGTAGCTAAGAAATTAGCTCAAAAAGCAATGCCTTGGTTAGGAAAATACTAATTTAGACATCCAGTCAGTTCTCTGAGGTGATGAAAGCTTCTCTAGTCACAGAAACTTTAATCCAGACATCAACTTCTGTATATCTCAGGGAATATCTCTGTTTGCCAAAACATTTTCTGACTTAAATCTTATTTTTTACTCCTTCCCATTCATTTCATCTTAATGAAGATTTTCTTTTATTTTAAAAATATTTTTATTTATTTATTATTGGATAGAGACAGAAATTGAGAGGGTGAGAAGAGGGAGAGAGGGAGAGTGAGAGAGAGGGAGAGAGAGAGAGAGAGGGAGGGAGAGGGAGAGGGAGAGGGAGAGGGAGAGAGAGAGAGAGAGAGAGAGAGAGAGAGACTCGCAGTCCTGCTTCAGCACTTGTGAAGCTTTCCCCCTGCAGGGGGGGACCAGGGTCTTGAACCTGGGTTTCTGAGCACTGTAATGAGTGTGCTTAACCAGGTGCACCACTGCCTGCCGCCATAAAATGTACTCTTTTTAGTGTATCCACCTTTAAATCATTTCTGTATTTAAAATGATTTTTAAAATCCTACTAGTTAAAATAACTACAAGTTAATCATATGGCACCTTTCCTCTCTCCTTCTCTCTCTCCCTCTCTCTCTCTCTCTATCTCCCTTCTTCCCTCATGATATTAAGGTATGCAAGAGTTTCCTGTAAAGAATTTAAAGTTTACCTAGTTAATCTGAACAGCTGTTTATTTCATATTTGGAATTCATTGGAGCAATGTCCAATTTTCAAGGTAAATGCACTTATCTCTTTCCTCAGAATTGTTGGATTTTGAATTTCCAAAGTTAATGTCTTAGCTTTCATTATCCTGTTTTATAAACTCAATAAGATCTGAAAACTGTGAAGTGTCTGTCTCCTGGGAAATATATAGCATAAAGACAAATAAGTGATGTTTCAGATTATGGGAGAGTAGGAGATCATAAACCTAAACATGTATTTAAAGTTTGTATATGTAGCTTATTCTCGCTGTCACATAAGACGAGGGAAATGACAATTATTATAGGACTTCATATGTCAAAGCTGAGCAGGTGAGACACTTCACAGAAAACTAGGGTGATAAATTCTAGATATTAATTCTTTTGCTTGAGTCTCAGCTGTTTGTGAAAGTGACCTTTGTACCAGTAGGGATTAACAGATCAGTTCACAAATAACAAGACTCTCTTGTAGTTGCATGGAAATGTTATGCGAAAACCATCAAATACTTAGAGAGAGTGCATGGAAATTTTTAGCTACTTTTAAATTTTAATAGTGATTTACAAAATTATGAAATAACAAGGGTATTATTTTGCACCATTCCCACCACCAGAGCTCTGTGTGCCCACTCCCTCCTTTGGAAACTACAGCATTTCTCCCAAGGTCACAGATAGGGGTTGACTATTATTTCTATATCTGTCTATCTATCTATCTATCTATCTATCTATCTATCTATCTATCTATCTGTCTATCTACACACACACACACACACACATATTGGCCCATTTTTTCCTAAGGTTCTGCCTTCTCTTCCTTTTTTTTATTTCTTTATTGGGGGATTAATGTTTTCCATTCGACAGTAAATACAATAGTTTGTACATGCATAACATTCCCCAGTTTTCCACATAACAATACAACCCCGACTAGGTTCTCTGTCATCCTTTTTGGACCTATACTCTCCCCTCCCCATACTCTCCCTATTTGCAGATGACATGATAGTATACACAGAAAAACCTAGGGAATCCAGCAAGAAGCTTTTGGAAATCATCAGGCAATACAGTAATGTGTCCAGCTACAAAATTAACAGTCAAAAGCCAGTGGCATTCCTCTATGCAAACACTAAGTTAGAAGAAGGTGAAATACAGAAATCAATTCCTTTTACTATAGCAACAAAAACAATAAAACATCTAGGAATAAACCTAACCAAAGAAGTGAAAGACAAAGAATTAACATCATCAAAATGAATATACTACCCATATACAAATTTAATTCTATCCCCATCAAGATCCCAACCACATTTTTTTTTCTCTTCCTTTCTAAGTCATGT